>NW_028317994.1:5801750-6104500 GCF_062004578.1 Staurois parvus | reverse complement strand
ACCAGTGTTAAAAAAAAAAAAGTAACAACTTAATGTGAATAAATCACCAGCACCAGATGGCTTACACCCAAGATCTCACAGAACAGTAAATGGTATAGACAGACCATAATCCCTTTTATGGATAATTTGCTGATTGGAATGGCATCAGCTGATTGGTGAAAAGCAAATGCGGTAACAATATTAAAAAAAATTTCTGAGATATATACCTGGAAACTACAGACCAATCAGTGTAACATCCATAGAGTGTAAACAATCGGGAGAATGATAAGGGACCATATCCAAGCTGATGAAAATACTATCATTAGTAGTAACTAACATGGGTTTATGAAAGACCATTCTTACCAGACTAACCTTATTCTATGAGGAGGTGTTATGTAATTTGGATAAAGGAAAGCCTGTGGAAATAGTGTATCTAGATTTTGCTACAGTACTCCTAAACATTTAATTTACAAATGAAAGTCATTTGTCATTGATGATATTGTATATACCTGTATTGAAAACTGGCTGCAGAAACGCATCCAGAGGGTCGTGATTAATTACATATTTTCTAAATGGGCTAGATTTGTGAGCGGGGTACCTCAGGAATCTGCCCTGGGACCAAGACTGTTTAACTTGCTCATAAATAATATAGAGGTTTGAAAAAGTAGTTCAGTCTTAGTGTTTGCTTATGATAAAGAGCTAAGGGAAATAACTTCACAACAGGATATAGCAACTGTTCAAGAAGACCTAGTTAAATAGAAGGGTGGGCAGCAATATGGTAGATGAGGTCTACTTTTGTAATATGTAAAGTAATGCACTTAGGAGCTAAAAATATGAATGCAATTACTTGCTAGTGGGAGAATCTTTGGGGAAATCAAGGACAGAAAAGGATCTGGGGGTCCTAGCAGATCACAGACTTTGCAATAGCATACAATTCCAAGTTACAGCAAGCAAGACTATCAGGCTACTAGAAGGCATTAAAGAGGGTATTTACTCAAAAGATAAAACTATAGTTCTACTAGTTTTCAAAACTATGGTTAAGACACATCTTGAGCGGTCAGATTCTTTGGAAGGATGTCTTTGAATTGGAGAGAGTCCAGAGAAGTGCAACAAAGCTAACAATCGGGTTTATGTCTTTAGTTAGGAGGAATGACTACAAAAATAAACGTATTCTCCCTGGAGAAGAAGCACTTCAGTGGGGATTTTATTGTGATATACAAATCTTTAAACTATGACTCTAGCATAGGAAAGAAACAATTTAACCTAGGGTGTCTAAAGAACACATAGACATGTGACCGCACAATGAAGTTGGATGAGAGGTGGTTCAATCTGGAACCTTCTGAGGGGTTCTTTACTGTTAGAGAAGTAAGAATGTAGAACTCACTTCCACAATTGATGGTGAAAGCATAGATAAATTAAAAAAATCTTTGATATATGTTTCTTAGAGAACACAAAGTACAGAGATAATGGTAGTGACAAAAAAAAAACCACACACTCAAGTTGAACTTACCAACTATGTTTTTTCAGCACACAGGCCTTGCTGCTGGCAGCAGTCACAGATGCAGCCAAAACAATATAATCTTGGATTACCTAAGGTTTAGGAGATGTGGACAACCTTCAGAGGACCCAAAAGACTTTTCGGTGCCTGGGCTGGACCAGTGTCTGGAACTCCAACATGTTGGAGTTACTGGCTTGCCTTGTGGTCAGTGCAATGCCAAAAATGTAATTCAGTACAACAAGCCATTTTTTGACAGAAACTGTGTCATTGTAACATTTAGTCACAGTTGACTAACTCTCCCTTATAAAAATGAACCAGCCATGTTCAGCAATGGATGCAAAACTCCAGCAGATGATGCTAATTAATATATAGTTACATCGGTTAAAACAAGACATCTATTTCAACAAATAAAAAAAAACTAATAGAAAACCTCATATACACAATCCTATACCCTCCATTGATCCAGAGGAAGGCAAAAACTCCAATAAAGCATGATCCAATTTGCCCCAGTGGGAGGAAAAATATTCCTGATTCCACAGGAAGTAATTGGATATTCCCTGGATCAACTACCCTTGCTGTTTTTACATATCAATGTTAGTATCCAGTTATATTTTTGGCATTTAGGAGCGCAGCAAGCTCCTTTTTTAATACAATCTACTGAGCTGGCCAGAACTAGTCCTTGAGGAAGTCTATTCCACATTTTCACAGCTCTTACTGTGAAAAAGCCTTTCTGTATGTGAAGGTTAAATGTTTTTTCTCCAGAATTAAAGCTTGCCTCCTCGTCCTCTGTAATGATCTAAAAGTGAATAACTCAACACCAAGTTTACTGTGTGGACCAATCATGTATTTTTACATGTTGATCATATCCCCCTTTGAATTGCTTCTTCTCAGTAGAGAATTAAATTAGTTCAACTAATCTTTCCTCGTAGCGGAGCTCTTCCATGCTCCTTATTATTTTTGTTGCCTTTCGCTGCACTTTCTGCAGTTCTCCAATATCCCTTTTGTGAACAGGAGCCCAAAACCGAACTGCTTATTCTAGATGACGTATTTCGAATTTGTGCAGAGGCAAAATAGTGTCTCTCTCTGGAGTTTAGTATTGGGCTCGAACATCAGCCGTTTGTGTGTTCGGCGAATACACGAATGGTAAGAGTGCCCCACAATGCACTGCGCTCTCACAGTGCAATGTGAGAGCCAGGAATGGCCAAAGCAATGCACTTGACCACAGGTCAAGTGCAATGCTTTACAAAACACCATATATCCCCAGGCAAAAAAAAAAAAAAAAAATATATATATATATATACAGTCATGGCCGAAATTGTTGGCACCCTTGATATTTCTCCAGGAAATCATGTATTTCTCACGAAACGTATTGCATTAACACATGTTTTGCTATACACATGTTTATTCCCTTTGTGTGTATTGGGACAAAACAAAAAAAGGGAGGAAAGAAAGCAAATTCGACATAATGTCACACAAACCTCCAAAAATGGGCTGGACAAAAGTATTGGCACCCTTTCACAACTGCGGATAAATAAGAATGTTACAAGCATGTGATGCTCCTGTAAACTCACCTGGGGCAAGTAACAGGTGTGGGCAATATAGAAATCACACCTGAAAGCAGATAAAAAGGAGAGACGTTCACTTAACCTTTGCATTGTGTGTCTGTCTGTGCCACACTAAGCATGGACAACAGAAAGAGGAGACGAGAACTGTCTGAGGACCTGAGAACCAAAATTGTGGCAAAATATCAACAATCTCAAGGTTACAAGTCCATCTCCAGAGAACTAGATTTGCCTTTGTCCACAGTGCGCAACATTATCAAGAAGTTTGCAACCCATGGCACTGTAGCTAATCTCCCTGGTCGTGGACGGATGAGGAAAATTGATGAAAGATTGCAACGCAGAATAGTCCGGATGGTGGATAAGCAGCCCCAAACATGTTCCAAAGACATTCAAGCTGTCCTGCAGGCTCAGGGAGCATCAGTGTCAGCGCGAACTATCCGTCGACATTTAAATGAAATGAAACGCTATGGCAGGAGACCCAGGAGGACCCCACTGCTGACACAGAGACATAAAAAAGCAAGACTACAGTTTGCCAAAATGTACTTGAGTAAGCCAAAAGCCTTCTGGGAAAACGTCTTGTGGACAGATGAGACCAAGATAGAGCTTTTCGGTAAAGCACATCATTCTACTGTTTACCGAAAACGGAATGAGGCCTACAAAGAACAAAACACAGTACCTACGGTAAAATATGGTGGAGGTTCAATGATGTTTTGGGGTTGTTTTGCTGCCTCTGGCACTGGGTGCCTTGACTGTGTGCAAGGCATCATGAAATCTGAGGATTACCAAAGGATTTTGGGTCGCACTGTAGGGCCCAGTGTCAGAAAGCTGGGTTTGCGTCCAAGATCCTGGGTCTTCCAGCAGGACAATGACCCCAAACATACGTCAAAAAGCACTCAGAAATGGATGGCAAAGAAGCGCTGGAGAGTTCTGAAGTGGCCAGCAATGAGCCCAGATCTAAATCCCATTGAACACCTGTGGAGAGATCTTAAAATTGCTGTTGGGAAAAGGTGTCCTTCCAATAAGAGAGACCTGGAGCTGTTTGCAAAGGAAGAGTGGTCCAAAATTCCGGGTGAGAGGTGTCAGAAGCTTATTGATGGTTATAGGAAGCGACTGATTTCAGTTATGTTTTCCAAAGGGTGTGCAACCAAATATTAAGTTAAGGGTGCCAATACTTTTGTCCAGCCCATTTTTGGGGTTTTGTGTGACATTATGTCATATTTGCTTTTCTGCCTCTGTTTTATATTTGTTCCAATACATACAAAGGGAATAAACATGTGTATAGCAAAACATGTGTTAATGCAATACCTTTTTTTGTGTGAAATACTTGATTTTCAGGAAAAATATCAAGGGTGCCAACAATTTCGGCCATGACTGTATATATATATATATATATTTACCTTTCTGAATGCAAACTGCACTCCTAATAATTCATAAATGTGATGAAAAAATAAATTTAAATTAAGCCGCTACTTGCCACTGTGAGAAATTACAACGAACAAATCATATTCTGTAATGACAAAATATATGTGCAGCGCTCTGCAAATAATAGAATAAAATAATAATCATAAACAAAAAGTCCATGAATAAAGTCCTTTTGCAATCACCATGTGAGTTGAATTGCTCAAATAAAATCACCACGTGACTGTAAATAAATCTCCAAAAGTGCTGTGCTCCCCCTTCAGGTGTGTACTCACCAAATTTATTTGCCTCCCACTCTCATGGTTGGTAAAATTGCTTTGATATAAACATATATTCTTCCAGACAAGGATGTTCTCTCATATATATCGATTCTTTCTCAGAATGGTTCCAACACTCCAGATTTATAGCCTCTGAAATTGACTCTCCACAGTAACTCTCCCAGAATGGTTCCAACACTCCAGACTTATAGCCTCTGATAATGACTCTTCATATCACATAAAAGAAATTAAATAGAGACCCGACATGATGCAGTAGCATTTTAAACAATTTACTCGCTGCTTAAAGAAACTCACTTACAAAAACATAGTGCAAGATAAGCCCAAAGATATATAAATCTGCTCTTGTGATGGTAATGTCAGAGAGGGTAGACCACACAATGCTCTTGAACAGTCCCACGTCACTTCCAGTTCCAAAGTACGTCACTTCCGGTTCTCGCTCAGCCAATATCTGACGCGTTTTGACACTTCCGGACTTCATAGGGAGTGCTGATGATTGAGGTGCAATGCTTTGGCCAATCACAACACAATGCACTGTGAGAGCCATGATTGGCCAAAGTCACAGTGACTTTGGCCAATCATGGCTCATGGCTATGTCCACGCCCCACACTATATAAGGCTGCTTACACTGCAGCCTCATGCAGTGTGTTGCTGGAGACTGCTGAAGACAGAGGGGAAATTATTCTCCCCCCAAAAATTAAAACAAATAAAACAAAAAATACTAAAAAAAGAAACAGCGTGGGACACCCCTCCCCCCCCCCCCAATCCATGCCAGGCCCCTTAGGTCTGGTAGGAAGGTTAGGAGGGACCCCACAGCAAAAAAAATTTAAAATAAAAGTGCATGGGGTCCCCCCTAAAAGACATACCAGGACCTTTAAGCCTAGTAGGACTTTTAAGGGAAACCCCACCTCACAAAAATGGGGGTAAAAAGTTTGTGGGGTTCCCCCTAAAAGCCATACCAGGCACTTTAGGCCTGGTAGGACTTTTAAGAGAACCCCACCACAAACAAATAGGGGAAAAAGTGTGGAGTTCCCCTAAATTGTTACCGGACCCTTGATCCAATCACAGGCCTGGCAGTGAAGGAAAGGGGGGTGATTGTTTGCCCCCCCTCCCTTGTGGCTTTCCAGGCCATGTACCCTTGGCATTGGGATGGTGTCCCCATGATGATGGGGACAAGGGTCTATTCCCCACAACCCTGGCTCAGTGGTTGTGGGGGTCTGCAGGCAGGGGGGCTCATGTGAATTCATAAAAGGGTTAACTTTAAAAAAAATAAAGACGCCAGACTTTTGAAAAATTCCTTTAATGGAGCAAAAACAAAATGCCTATCTTTTTCCGCCAAATTTTCAAAATGTGTCACCATTGACTTCAACAGGCATTAGATTAAATAACACAATTTTTCAATTTTATGATGGGTTTGACAAACAGTCCATTGATCAAACCCAGGCAGATTTGCTCATCCCTAACAGGCACAGACCTGACAGTAGGTCACATTACTGCAGATTTCCTTGTAACATGAGTAACAACAAGAGTTTCATAATTTACAGGTAGGCCTTTCACAGATACTGTATCTTGTTCAGTATTTGCAGTTAAAACAAATCCTGTTCTTGGCCTCTGCACATTCCATCTGTGTGGCACATACACAATAAAAATGAACTATGGCTGATTTACACAAATATTGAATGAATCCCACTTCATTACATAATATTTTTCAGGTTTAAAGTTCTTCACTACTTTTAGGTTTGGTGTGTGCGCAAGAGGAGAGCAGGGGGTACTGGAACTCAGTGAAGAAACCTGGATGCCCAGAGCTCAACATCATTAGAAAATTTTATACTTATCAGATGATTACACAGATATAATTGCAGTCAAATACAACAACACTACTAAGGGCTCTGCTGGCTAACTCAGTCAGTCAATGATCTGTTTGCATAAGTGTTTTTCCAGTTTCAAATAAACAATTCCTAGAAATTCTATGCTTTATTTTTCACAATACAGTTGCATACAAGTATTATATTGACAGATTTCTTGTTAAATGCTCTTAAGCTGACAATACATTATACAAATATCCTGAAGATTTACCAAAAACCATATAATATAAGGCCAAAAATATATAACACGTTGAATTTATATCCAAAAAGACAGGCCCTTGCACTACATAGTTGACAGTAAATCTAAAGGAGATTGTACAGAAATTGTACAAGAAAATTGTACAATGTATGGCCAGCTTTAGTCACTGAGTGACACTGAAAAATGTCATGAAACACATCAGAACATCTTAGTTGCCTGCACTCCATGTAATGTGTTGAGGTATCAGCTTGAAGTACAGAAGTTTTATCTCTTTTGATTCTGCATTTGCAGTACATTTATTGTTCACTCTTCCTGACACAGCATGCATACTCTTGTACCCAAGTAGTCATTATAAAATAATCTCTTCCTCATTATTGCCACTTAGAATTGCTCCATCAAAGGACATGGCTTCACTTAAGCTTGTGAACTCCATTGTCATTGCTATATCTACAGCTTCACTCGAGCCTGAGAATCTCCATTCTCATAGCTACATATTTACTCTCTATAAGCAGGAATCCAAACCACCCCCTTCCAAATGTATATTGTTGTCTATGTACTAGGCTGCTGATACTGGTATAATGATGTGATGCCGGGGCTAAACTGCATGCATGATTTTAATCTTATGCTCCTGAGCAATTGTATTTCTTTTTGGCAGATTCCTCGTTAGCAGTATGTTAAAATTAAAGTGCTAAAAATGGTATGCTATCAAACTGCTAAATCAATCAGTAACAACTTGCAGTAGCAAACTCATCCATGGAGTTTGGTTTTAATATTCTTGACAAATGCTGGATTTGTTGATAAATATAGATCAGTATTTTGATGTCTCAGAATCAACATCATCAATCTGGTTATCTTTCTTCCTAGAAGTCTACCCATTAATAAGAACATTGATATAGACATTGGGGAAAATTTACTAAAACTAGTGCACTCAAAATCGGGTGCAGCTGAGCATGGTAGCCAATCAACTTCTAAATCCAGCTTGTTCAATAAGCGTTGACAATAAAATCTGGAAGTTAATTGATTTCTATGCAGAACTACACCAGATTTTGCACCATGCAGTTTTAGTAAATAAACCCCATTTTGTCATAAGACTATGATTCAGAATGTTGATGTTTTTAAAATGTTTTGCCCTTTTTTAGGTGAATTATTAAACAATTAGGTTAAATAAATAATTATATTCTGCATAATAATTCTGTCACACGGCTATGATTGAAAATGCTGATGTTTTTCTAGACGTTTTGTGCTTTTTCTGAGTCTTTTTAAATAAGTTGAAGAAATATGTATTTATAATATATACTGGAAACCTTAATACTTTGCCAGATACTGTATATAGTGTCTGTCTTAGACAACCATGTTTCAAAGCTATGCCACACTATTTCTATTGGTCGTGGTTTATTTCTTATCGACGATTGCATTTAGAATGATCCAACATCAAGAAAGGCAGAAGAATCAGTGCACTTGATTGTTAGATTATTCAAATTTACTCAATATTTCTGTTTTGTTAAATTAATTAGGAAGTTGCAAGTTTGTTTGCTTACAATCATAACTTGTTTTCAAATCCATGAACATAATGAGTTGTTTTAAAAGATGTTTGTTTTCTAAACTTTAAATATTTCTATCTACTAATACCTAATATAGTTTGTTGACAAATTGTTCTACCTTATGTGGTAAAGCTCAGCTTTGTGCTACTTGTTCTATACAGCCCCTCCAGAGGTTTTAAAACCAAAAAAGCAGTTCTTGTGGCAATATTCACCTTTATTCCAAAAACTTCACCTACAGATTTCTTTTTCGCCATTAGATGTTCTTAGTCTTCCAGATTGAACACACCTAGCATTATTCAATCTGGAAGACTGAGAACATATCATCCATGTAAAGTGTAGTGTGCCTGTCCCTGGAGGGGCCATTACCATAGGACATTTTATTCACATTTTATTTATGAACATAGTGATGCTGCTGTCATCACATCAGCATCTCTGTCTGTTTGTATCATCATTGGACCAACAACTGCTTGGAAGAGCCTAAAGAGGAAGAAGACCCATAGCAAATATATAACCTGTGCCCTCCTGGTGGGTTACTGGGTGGAGGTGGTTGAGCATGGAGTTGGAATTTTAAAAGTGAACTTTTTTAACATGAATACATTTTTTTGTACCTTAAACAAATGTTTCCTTCCTAAAAGCAGAGTAATAGATCCATACTTAGTTTCTCATGGAAATTCCTCTGTTTCCTTATTTTCCTCTTCATAATACCTGTGGCTGCTATGCTTGCATTCCCTGTCTCTAGTTCTTTGTTCAGTGAGCTATGTCATAGTTATATCCCCACTTACTGTAGTGGGTGGACCTGGGAGTCTGAGACGCCAGGGCTAAACACCACGACATGGCGTATACACAAGCTGTTGAATAACAGTGTGAACTTACTTTCCCCTTCCTGCTCACATCCCACCGATTCACAACTAGAATTCCCATTGCATGATGGGAATCATAGTTTTACATACTGGCACTGCACAGAGAGCAGATATGGTGCCTGGCCAGAGCTGCATTTTTCAAAGTGACTAATGATGTCACCAATTTTTCTATGGTAAGTTTATACCAAAGGGGGTGGTTTTACAAAAGATGCTTGCAATCTGTTCTTATCTGACAACACTTTAGGATTTTTTATGTATCCCAGAGTTCAGATTTAAGATAATCTCATGGTTTCTGTAACTGACAGAGATCATGAACATGTACCATCTATTTCCCGAAATAGTATTAGCTTTTTATAAACTGATGAAACATTTAGATATGACTGGTCATTCCTTTATTTCTGGTTTCATTGTGACAAAATATGAATTTCTGCTAAATATCCCTATATATACACATTACGTTTACTGTCATATTTGCATTTGTGCTCATGCTTTCAAGGCTGTAATTTACCCTTTCAGAATGATTCATTGTATTTGAAAAAATCATTAATTTATTCAGTTTAGTTTTAAAAACAATGTAGCACTGTAAATTAAATTTAAGTAATTAAATATCCTGGTAAATTATCCTCATCAGAACTCACCAAAACAATAAAGGATGACAAACAGGCACCCTTTTCAAAGAACAATGAGTGTTCATCATGTTGACAAATGTTGATGCCAATGCTGCTGAATATGAAGTTATATTAGGCAGTTCACATACACAAGGTTGATTTGCATCACTGTGCACATGATAGTAAAGGCAAGGTAATGATTAAAGAAAAAAGGATTGAAGTAAACTTAAAACAACACAGACATTCCAGCATATACTAAAATATATGGGATAGCTTCAGAGAAAACCAGGGCCCTCATTTACTACCAGTTTGATGAAAAAGTGCCAATTTGTGTACTGCAATGCAGTGGGGCACTACAGCATCCATGCTAAATCGTGCTTAGTTGCACTAATGGCAAAAAATCATCCAATGGTAAATCTGAAAATATATGTCTGAGCAGTACTGCTGTCAACAAAGCAATTGTAAATAATATTACAGTATGCTGAAGTATGTGTTATTGCACCTGTGGTACCAAGGCACAATAATGCAGAACAATGAAAGAGAACAAATGAAGGTACTTGACAAATTTAAATCATATTCTTATCATGACAGATGATTTTCATTGCTTGTAAGGGGCGATGGCTAGTACAGTTTCACAACTGTTCTCCCAAAGGTAGAGTAAAACACTGAGATTAGTTTAGAGTTTGTCAAATCACTTAAATCATGTGACTAGCCTGGCAATTCTCTCTGGCACATCTATGTTTAAATTGGCCTCCATGTAACCCGATTGGTAGGATATTAACCCTATTGAAGTGTAATACCAGAAAAATGCTCAGTCACTTTATGATACTCTGGATGCCCTATGCTGTGTATGGATTGTGTGAATATGTATCTGTAACTTTCTTGCATCAGATTTTAGTTTTCCAAAAAGGGAAGGAATGTATAAATGTAATTACAAAATGTAACTGCCTGTCCATCAACAAAGAAATTTAACTCCACCAAACAACCAAAAAATATGCTTTCTGTCTATGAAATATGACATATGTTTCCTAAAGAATGAATTGATTTCTACTTTAAGGAGACATTCAATGGTCAAACAGTAATTACTGTGTACATACTGACTTCACAATCCAAAATTAGCTATTTGTACACAAAAATGCATACAGTACCATTCAAATGACACAGTCTGGGGATCAGATAAATAAATGACAAGCAGTTTAGAACAGTATTCAAACTAATATTTAAAGGTGTTACATTATATGGTCACAGCATACACCTTCATTTTATAACACCAGCACTGTAATAGCAAATACAAACAATACTTAATATTGACAATCCAATATAAACTTGAAAAATTAGCTGCTTGTCTGCTGACCATCTTTTGCCATAAATTCCCGGATTTCCTGCATGCTTGTTAGCTTCTCCTCTGTTATTTAATTTCAATTTCCAAGGACTATATATCCCATGGTACCTTGCTGCCTACAAGCAGTGATTCTTGTACTGACTCCTGAAACCATTCCTTTCAACACCTCTGTAACCCAAAAGACAGGCTCTGTGAATTCGTTGACACAGCAGTGCCAACTCACAGGGCATAGTGCAGGGGTGTCAAACTGGCGGCCCTCCAGTTGTTGTGAAACTAAAAGTCCCATCATGCCTCTGCCTTTTGGAGTCATGTTTGTAACTGTCAATCTTGCAATGTCTCTTGTAGTTTGGCAATAGCTGGAGGGCTGCCAGTTTGACACCCATGGCATAGTGAAAAAGTATTACAAAGCCAAGGAAGTTAATTGGTTGGGAATACTTTACAAAGTAAGTCTAAAAACATCAAGCTCATTCAACTTCTTAGGAGTAGGCTAGAAATAATTGCAATACAATCTGAAAATTAATATATGAGTTTACATTTTGAAAATAAATATTCTTTAAAGTGGAACTTTACCCATAACAACTTGATAAACAATAATGCTCTTTATCAAGGAACATACATTCCACATTAATAATTATGCTAACAAAATTAGTATGTGCTGTAAATTGCCTCCAGCATTATTCCTGTTCCTTCTTGCTGGAGGCTGCCATTTTGCTGATGCTCAGAGCCCCTGAACAGCAGTATATCATAAAGCTGAACTAAACCTACTGATTTAATGGTTTCAATAAACAGTTACATTCCTGGAATGCCGGGATTGCTAATTGTCACATTTGCTTTTGTCCTCATCCAGACTGTCAAATCATGAAATGGCTGGTGTTATAACTGATCACATGTGCAGCACCATGGCAGTTGTAGATCAAACAGAAGCAGCTTCCTTGGCTGTGAAGAATAGGAGGGTTTAATTCTGCTTTAAGGTTAGCAGATCGGCCTCGACAAATTCCACAGTGCCTAAAAATAGAGAGCAACTGAGCATGTGCAGAACAGGGTGAGACAGTATATTATTGGATTTGAACTGGTTTCCCGGTGCCCTACAGCAGAAATACTGCTACAGGGCATCAGAACTGCGCAAAATCAGGTTTATATATGTGATTTTGCATTATCAGATACGGAGCACGCATTTGTCATAGCCGCAACGCAATTGGTGGCTTCAGCTGTCGATCACCAGGACCCAGAAGATGATTCTCCGCCAGCACCTGGTGATCGTCAAGTATCACTGACAGGGGATAGACCTGTATGTAAACAATACAGATCTCTCCCCTGTCAGCTCCTGCATATTGCTTTGTATTGCTCTGCATAGCAGAGCAATACAAAGCAATGTGCTGACACAGTAAAGCACACACACAGCACACTGTAAAACAGCACACAGTTAACCCTTTGATCGTCCCAGATGTTAACCTTTCCTGCCCAGTGCCATTAGTACAGTGTCATTGTTTTTTATTAACACTGATCACTGTATTGGTGTCACTGGGGAGGTCTGTGATACCAAATCAGTTCCCCCAGTTCAGAATGCCCGCTGCAGTCCCGCAGTCCCACAAAAAACAAACAAAACCAAAAACATTACAAGCTGCCTGAATATGTGTTCTATGTCTACAAAATTACAGCATTGATACAGATGCATTCAAATGAAAGCTAAATATGCTTTAACCATTGAAACAATATGCTTTACTAAGGTTATGTCCAGAGGGTGCCTCACACATCAGCCATAGACTAAATTATCAGCCACATATGAAATCTGTGAATAGGTATCAGATGGTCTTCCTTTCGTGAATGCGGGTAATTTTCTAATGTTTCCTTCATTTACATTCATTTCATTTAGACTTTTCCATGTGTGTTCAACTGTTCAACTTGCTTCTTATACAAGTGTGAACTGTGTGCTGGAAAGTCAAGTATCTGCATGCTAAATCAATTTTAACCGCTTGCCATCTGCCCTATAGTAGAAGTCCTGCTACAGGGTGGCAGGGCTGCACAAAATCACGTATATATATGTGATTTGCATCTCCAGGTAGGGGGCGCGTGTGTGCTGCCCTACCCTCACTGCTATTAGCGGCTAGGGATGTCAATCACCGGGGCCCAGCCGGCGATTCCTGGCCGGCACTCAGTGATCACTGTGTAAAGCTGACAGGGAGAGACCTGTGTTGTTTACAGGTCAGCATGGACATGCTATTTTGTATTTCTCTGCACAGCAGAGATACAAAATACCAGGCCTCCCTAGTAAAGCACACACAGCACACAGTTAATCCTTTGATCACCCAAAAGTTAACCCCTTATTGCCCAGTCTCATTAGTATACGGTCAGTGATTTTTTATTACTGACACTGGGGATGTCAGTGGCAGTTAGTCAGTTCCCACCCAGTGTCAGAATGCGCACCGCAGTCCCGCAGTCCCACTATAAGTTGCTGATCTCTACTAGTATATTAAAAAAAAAAAAATCCAGTATATATACCGCCATTTGTAGATGCTATAACTTTCACGTAAACCAATTAATTTACACATATTGTGATTTTTTTTGTAGCAAAGACATGTAGCAGAATACATTTTTTTATTGGATATGTTTTATAGCAAAAAGTCAAAAATATTGTTTTTTTTCTAAATTGTCAGTCTTTTTTTTGTTTATAGCGCAAAAAATAAAAAACGCAGAAGTGATCAAATACTACTGAAATAAAGCTCTATTTGTGAGAAAAAAAGGATATAAATTTCATTTATGTACAGCATTGCATGACCACGCAATTGTCAGTTAAAATAAAGCAGCACTGTATCACAAAAAATGGCCTGGTAAGGAAGAGGGGTAAATTCTTTGAAGGGCAAGTGGTTAAACTGTGCTGTGCCATGGCATATCTGGTGTAGATGCACACTCTGAACCAAGTTCTTGCATGTTACTGCACCAAATACCACTGGTGAATTTCTGTAACTGTTATAAAGTTTGATAAACTAGAGAAAAGCATAAAATTGTGCATATGTGCAATAGCACGGTTTCGGCACATTTGATAAAGCTTCAGTAAACAAGCCCCCATGTGCCAAAAGGATAAATAGCTTCAGAGACAGATGCAGTATAAGTTATATGTAAATTTAGAGTTTTAGTTTAAAAATTGTTAGTCCTGAGTCCTTATTGGACAAGCTCAGAGACCAATGATGAAGTTGTGGATTTTTTGTTATATGGGCAGAACGGATAACTACCACAAAGTGAATGTGAACCTTTGAAGTGCATTATTACATTTGCATCTTGAACTGAACTTAATCTTATTTCCTGGCTACCTGACCCAGGATGTATATTAATTGGTATCATTTTGATATCTAGCATAAAACATAGCTGGAAAGGGGGAGAGTCCCATTACAATTGTGGATTGAGCAAAAATAAATAAAATCTGGAAACGCACTCACAACAACATTTTTTTCTCAGAATAAATATAAATGTAATGTTGATTTCTAGATTTAAATATTGCTGTCAGGTGTCCTATGCAAATTGGAGTTAGAGAGCAATTCAAATCTGGGAACATACTGTGTTCAAGTCCCAGTAGATGTCATTTTTGACAAAACATGTAGGGCTGAGCCCATGCTTGTGACAGCATCACATATTATGGAATCTGGAAGCGATCTGTGTATTCCCTGGGGAGTTTGAATTGCACAGTGCTGTCTATGCTTTTATTTAAATGAGTAGCATTGTTTTTAACAAAATATTAGGTACAATTGATTTTAAACTATGTTTAGTGTTCTCATTTTTTTCATACACATTAACCTGAGTGACTGCAGATATTTATATGGTGGAGTGAAGTGGCAACACCATATTTCCAGGATTTGAGCCAATCCCTTTCAAGTGTTATATGACTTTCACTTTGAGGGTCATACCATTCCAGTAAGTCTTTGATCTAGGCAATGGAGTTGGAGTACAAAGTGTGTTATTTCATCTGTAGGATTTTTTTACACTATAGGGGATTATTTCTTTTACACTTCATGGTGGAGTTCCTTTGTTTGCATGGGCATTCAACTATAGACACATACTATATATAGGACTGATATGAGTTTTGTTTTTGTTTGTAAGCTCTGCACTTTGAGTTTGAGTTTATTTTATTTCTACACCTGAAACCGGCTGCTGGGGGTTCATTTTACATTGAGACCCAGTACCAACAACCTAACAAGTGTACAAACTCAATCTTTTAGGCTTTTTTCTGCAAACAAATGACACTCCAAATTATTTCCATATTGCCTGTTAAAGATCTTATTCAAATGGGAAGAAGTACAAAAAACCCAATCTGGCAACACACTCACGAGAATACTTGGGAAGTTTTTTTCTAGGAAGAAATAAAACTGTAATGTTGATTTTTAAATTTAAACATTGCTGTTTAGGGTTTTATTTAAATTGGGGAAAAAATGCAAAACCACACCAGTAATGTACTCTACAATACTTGGAGTGTTTTTTCTGGGAGTAAATTAAACTGTACTGTTGATTTTAGATTTAAACATAGCTGTTGTGGGTCCCATTTAAATTAGGACTACAGTGCAAATAAACCAAATCTGGGAACATGCTAATTACAATCTTTGGGGTGTTTTTCCTGTTAATAATTTAAACTGTAATGTTTATTTCTACATTTAAAAATTACTGTTTGGGGGTCCTGTAAATTATGGTCTAGTGACAATGCCGTGAAACTACATGCATAAGCACTACAATGTTTTGGGAATTTTTTTTGTGAGATAATGGCAGTCCAATTTTGATTTGTAGAATGAAATTACACACATATATATATATATATATATACAGTGGGGATCGAAAGTTTGGGCACCCCAGCTAAAAATTTGTATTAATGTGCATAAAGAAGCCAAGGAAAGATGGAAAAATCTCCAAAAGGCATCAAATTACAGATTAGACATTCTTATAATATGTCAACAAAAGTTAGATTTTATTTCCATCATTTACACTTTCAAAATAACAGAAAACCAAGAAATGGCGTCTGCAAAAGTTTGGGCACCCTGCGTAATGAGTTAATATCTTGTACTGCCCCCTTTGGCAAGTATCACAGCTTGTAAACACTTTTTGTAGCCAGCCAAGAGTCTTTCAATTCTTGTTTGAGGTATCTTTGCCCATTTTTCCTTACAAAAGTCTTCCAGTTCTTTGAGATTTCTGGGCTGTCTGTCACACACTGCTCTTTTAAGGTCTATTCATAGATTTTCAATTATGTTGAGGTCAGGAGAATGTAAAGGCCATGGCAAAACCTTCAGTTTATGCCTCTTGATGTAATCCCCCGTGGATTTCGAGGTGTGTTTAGGATCATTATCCATTTGTAGAAGCCATCCTCTCTTTAACTTCAGCTTTTTCACAGATGGCATCAAGTTACCATCCAAAATTTGCTGAAATTTTATTGAATCCATTTTTCCTTCTACTCGTGAGATGTTCTCTGTGCCACTGGCTGCAACACAACCCCAAAGCATGATTGATCCAACCCCATGCTTAACAGTTGGACAGAGGTTCTTTTCAATAAATTCTCTGCCCCTTCTTCTCCAAACGTACCTTTGCTCATTCCGGCCAAAACGTTCAATTTTACCCTCATCGGTCCACAGAACTTGTTTCCAAAATGCATCAGGCTTGTCTATATGTTCATTTGCAAAGTTCAAACGATGATTTTTGTGGTGAGGACGTAGAAGAGGTTTTCTTCTGATGACTCTTCCATGAAGACCATATTTGTACAACTATCTTTTTATAGTGGAATAGTGTACCACAACTCCAGTGTATGCCAGATCTTTCTGGAGGGATCGTGCAGTCAAACGTGGGTTTTGAATTGTTTTTCTCACAATCCTGCGAGCTGTTCTGTCTGATATTTTTCTTGGTCTTCCAGATCTTGCTTTAACTTCCACTGTTCCTGATGACTGCCATTTCTTAATTACATTCCGGACAGAGGATATTGACATCTGAAAACGCTTTGCTATCTTCTTATAGCCTTCTCCAGCTTTGTGAGCGTCAACTATTTTCAGTTTCAGTTTTCTAGACAACTGCTTAGAAGAACCCATGGTGCTGATTGTTGGGGCAAGGTCAGCTGAGTCTGGGCATTTAAAACCTTTGAGATTGACATAACCTGGTCTTCCCAGACGATGATTGAGAACAATCCATGACACTGGCAGGTTTCAGCTTTGCAAAGGGGGCAGTGCATGCTATAAATTCTGCAGGGTGCCCAAACTTTTGCAGATGCCATTTTTTTTTCCTGTTATTTTGAAAGTGTAAATGATGGAAATAAAATCTAACTTTTGTTGACATATTATAAGAATGTCTAATCTGTAATTTGATGCCTTTTGGAGATTTTTCCATCTTTCCTTGGCTTCTTTGTGCACATTAATACAAATTTTTAGCTGGGGTGCCCAAACTTTCGATCCCCACTGTATATATATATATATATATATTAAAGGAAACTTGTAAATTTGGTATAAAACTGTATTTTATGTTGTATGGCACACTGAACTCATTGTGCACATGGCACTATGTGCCAAAAGAGACCTTCGGAAAAAGGTGATCTTTTATTTCTGCCAGCCACTCTTTTCCCTTCAGCTTGACACATGGACAGTGTCACCAGTCAAAAGCAGTTATGGCTGCCTTATTAAATGAGCATGGGATAGCACCAGGGTTCACCACCGTTTTTTTTAATATAATGCTTCTTGTTTTACCTGTTACCAAAGATTTTACCGAAAACTGAACTTCCCTTCCAGAGATTACAAAAGGATATATCCAGATGCCCAAGTCAGGGTCTTACGAGTATGCACTGGTCTGTATCGACATGTTTTCTGAATGGCCAGAAGTTTTGCCAGTGGCAAATGCTACTGCAAACGCTACAGTAAAGAGTGCTTTCAGAAGTAGTTTGTAAGTACAGAGTCCCAGAAGCTACAGAGAATAACAGAGGAACTTATTTTATGAGAGAGTACTTACAAGACGTTTTGAGGTTTTATTTTACACCCACTACAGTCTACAGTGTAGTGGAAGAAATCACAGTAAATAAGGGGATGTCAGAAACTAGAAAACTATGGTCTGAATGTGTTCATATTTTTTAAGCCCCTAAGGGAATATATGGACTCTCTCCCTATGAGATTTTGTTTGCAAGTGTGTTGCTCACTTGCTTATATCTTTCTCACCAGCTGAAGACCCCACTTGGATCTCAGAGAATGTTGCTGATCTCTTGAGGTTTTTACAACTCATCTATGTGTTTTCTCCCCAAATTCCAGATGCTAACAGTTTGGAAGGATCTCATAAACTAAAGCCAGGTGACTTGTGGATTGTTAGGAGCCATTTATACAGTATATATGAGGACATGTTTGGAGACACAATACAGTGTCTATTTCATGTACAATTTACAAAACATGAAGGATAAAAGTCACTTGGAACCTCACCAGACAGTGCAAAAAAAAAATGACTAAATGAAATGATCTATTTGTTTAATTTGGTTTCCTCTTGGAATCACAGTCTAGGGTACTATTTAAAGTGCTGAGCAAACTGTTGGCGCTATATAAATCCTGAATAATAATAATAATATTTATTCCAATGCTTCAATACATATATTAGTAAGAGATATATGTATATTTAATGTGATTTGAAAAGTAGTTCAGCCATGTTGAAGTCATATTATCTTTTACACAGTATGTCTTCCACTTTATATAGAATTGTCTGTGTTTAACTATGCTGATAAGTCAGCCTGTCCACAATTAAGCTACAAGGCCAAGTTTTTGTCACAATAAAAGGTTGTTTTCTAATAATATACAGTAGCTGTTGTCAGCTATTAGATTCTCCTCAAGTGGAGTTTGCCTCCTAGGCCAGGACTAGTTCCGCCTAAATGTAAGGAGGTTCCAGGTTAAAGGCTATAGTAGGTGTGTTCTGTGATGAAAATGTAAAACATTGATCAACAGAGGGGAGATTGTAAAGGAAATTTGTAAATTCTGTAAAAAACTGTATTTTATTTTGAATGCTTTGACCATGTATTGCACACTGAACTCATTGTGTACACGGCACTAATAATGTTTTCATTACATGTCCGCATTCTTTCGAATCCTGCCTATGTAATGCCCCTTGTTACCATAAAAGTACAATTGTAATATTAATGTGATACCTATGTAATCATGAGTCTGTTCCCTACAGCAGTAGTTATTTTTAATTTTAAACCACTAATTCATCAGAGGATAGGAGTTGACTATCTATAAAATTTCAGTATTAATGTCCAGAACAATATCAATATCAATATCAATATATATATATATATATATATATATATTTGATTCTTATATTTAAAAATGATTGTTGAGTTCCTTTTCAAATTGGGGTTTAGTGCCAATATCATAACATAGTGTGCATAGGTATGAATTTGTTTTCCAAATTGAAAAAAAACCTGTTGGGGTATTACTCAAACTTGGACTAGAGCACGAATAGGTAAAATGTGGGAAGAGTCTCACTACAACATTTAGAGTTTTTTTTATTTTCAGGAATTCAATGAAACTGTAATGTAGAGTTTTAGATTTGAACATGGCTTCTGGGGGCTCTTATTCAACCTGGGGCTAGAAAACAAATAAATTTAATCTTGGAACACACTCAATATAATATATGTGTTTTTGCCATGAGTACTGTAAATTAAAATGTAATCCTGATTTCTAGTTTAAACATGGTTGTTGGGGACCTATGCAAACTGGAGATATAGTCAAAAACATCTGGGGACGTATTCACTAAAATATCTGGTATGTTATTTTCACTCTTTAACATACAACCTATATCCAAACTGGTGCGGTGGCTAGCACAAGTAGTGTTCTGCAGTCACCAATAATTCAAACACAGGCCAGTAGAGCCCATATTGTATTTCCAGATATGCTTGCAAATCCTGATTGGCAGCCCACAAATTCTGCAGCACCTGTACTTCCTCCATTGACTTCCCAACCCAGAATTCAGGTGGAAACAGCAACTTTAACTACTCCCTTTAATTTTTTGGAGCTGTTTTTCATGGAAGATCTGTATGGATTGATTGTGGACCAACAAAAATTATATGCACAACAGTTTATCGCCGCCAACCCAAATTCAAACCTTGCAAGACCATTTGCATGGAAACCTATTACAGTTTCCGAATTTAATGTTGTTTTTAGCCTAACCTGCTACATGAGCATTACTAAAAAGAATGAGTTGCGGTCATATTGGTCCACAGACTCAATTCATCATATGCCCATGTTCCCTGCTGCCATGGCGGGGCATAGATATGAGAATATAATGCGAAAGGGGGTGCAAACCTGCTTGAGAAACAATTAATTGTTCACAGTCAAGTGGAAGGAAAACAGGAAGTTTTCATCTTCCAATCATGCAGACACGACAGTTCAGATTTGCACAACTGGTGTTCTTGAGAAGCCCCTCTGTGTCCACGACTATAATCTTAACATGGGAGGGGTGGACTTCAATGGCCAGATGATGAAACCATGCTTAGTTTCCCATAAAGCCAGATGCTGGTACAAAAAAAGTGTCTGCATATTTATTTCAATTGGCTCTGTACAATGCAACTGAACAAAGAGGATCCTTCCTAAAATTTCAGGAAGAGATCATCACGGCCTTTTTGTATCCAGAAGGTGCTGTGGCACAAACCCCCAATCCAGATGCAGTGAGCTGACTGCATGAGAGGTATTTTTCTGATGCCTTTCTTGGTACCCCAACCCAAAAGTCACCCCAAAAAAGATGTTGTGTCTGTAGCAGGTATTAGATGTGACACATACACTTTTTTTGTCCCTCTTGTCCTGACCAACCTGGTCTCTGCCTCAAGGACTGATTCCATAGCTACCACACACACTAGTAGAGTATTAGCAAAGGGTACAGCATGGCACAGTTTAGCGTACACATTTACACAGGGTCTCGAAAGATGTTAGATAGTCAAGAAACTGGCTATCACATTTTGAAAGATCCTAAAATCAGTCTTGAAAGTTTACTGTTTTTTAAGTTACAAAAAAAGTTAAAAAGAGTAACAAAAAAAATTTAGAAGTAAAAAAAAAAACCATAAAAAAAAAATCTGTGCTTCCCCTGTCCCCCATGGTATTGGAGCCCCTAGCTATTAAACTAAGGAATAACCAGACAAACATTCAGTTTATACCATAGGGAGAAAAGGAACACAAATGCGCTCTATTTGCCGATGGTCTCCTAATACTCCTAACATCTCTAATCACCTCAATACCCAATCTATATAGAAAACTATCACACTTGATGGCAATTTCAGGCCTCAAGGTCAACCATACTAAATCCCTAGCTCTCAACCTAACTTTGGATGACCGCACGATTCACTCCCTACAACAAAGCTTCCATTTTAAATGGCACGTAAATACACTCCCCTATCTGGGAATCTTTTTAACGTCTTACATAGATAGTCTATATTGCAAGAATTACACTCCCCTATCTAAGAAGTTACAGAATGACCTTTATAAATTAACTCTTAATCCCCCTCTTGCTTCAGTATGCTGTACGCGGTAAAAATTAATATTCTGCCTAGAATTTATATTTCTTCCACACTCTATAATAATAAATAAATAAATAATCAGTTTTACGTCTTTTCCAACAAAAGGTATTAAAATTTATTTGGGAGGACAAGAGACCCAGAGTGAACAGATGTACACTTTTCACCCCAAAATTGAAGGAAGGATTGGGAGTTCCAGATATGTTTAAATATTTTTACACTTCACAACTAGCTCCATTGATGTTTTCATTCCCAACATGCACACCCTCTGTGGATGCAGCTAGAATCAACCCACCTCCCTTCCACCCCAATTAGCCACATAATGTGGCTGAAAGCCAGGGACAGACCTGGAATTCTATGCTATATACTATTTTTCTCCCTTGGTCTATGGGATAGTCTAGCGAAAAGATATGGGTTTAAAACCCCCCACACTCCATTAGCCTTTTATTGGGTAACTCAGTGTTCCCTCCACCTTGGATCTCAGTCCCTCCACCTTTGAGTGGTAGACTAATAAAGACCTCTGCGATCATAGGGGATCAATATCAAAGGGAGAACTACAGGAGTAGTACCACCTCCCCACTAGGGAGATACTCACAAAAAACACCTCTTAAACACTTAAGCGCACCAGTTACTTGAATTCCTCAACTCCAATGGGGTACTTATGTAGGACTTTGGACAAACATACTGGACATATATCCAAGATATTTACTATACTGCATGAGGACCCCACTAAATTACCCTATATGGAAAGATGGGAACAGGACCTGGGGGAAGTATTGGAAGCAGGGGAATGGGGTAAACCGGTGAAACTCAATTCAAAATCATATATCAATACATCACTGAGACAAGCTACAAAGTTTTTCTACGGTGGTATTTAGTACCAGTCCATTTGGCATCTATTCTCCATGGGACCTCTCCCAGATGCTTCCATGGTTGTGGACAGGGAGGAACAGTCCTCCACACCTGGTGACCATGTTGCAAAGTAAAGACTCCACAGCAGGCCCTCTTAGGGAGGCCGGTGGAGGGAATACTGGTATATATAAGATGCTTGATTGCTTTTATATTTACAGCTGCCAGAATTTCCATTGCTCAGGTCTGGAAATCCCCTGCGGTCCCCTTTGAACTCCTAAAGGCCAAACTAACATGGATAATGGTCAATGAATGCATAACCTATTTCTATAAAATGTGGGACCCCTGGAAATATCTCTCAGGACTCTCCTGATAGGGATGGAGGGATATGTGTAAAGTAGATAGAGGGGGCACACCTTAAACTCTGCTTCTCCCCCTTTCTTCCCCCCTTAAACTGATCCCTCCCCTCTTTTCTGTTTTCCTTCTTCTTCTATATGCTTAGCAAACATTCAGATAGCTTTTGGTCCTGAGGGACCTCACCTCCTTCTAACCTGGAAAGGGAGTTGGTGGGAGTCCAAGGAGCCATACAGGCCATAGCTAATAATAAAATATGGCGTCTTGATAAACTCTACAGTGCAGTTCTTGGTATCCTTCAGTCCCATATGGGACCTAGTTTTGTTAATTGATCAAATAATTGATGGTTAGTCCAGACTGTTTGTTGTTTCCTGCAACCTATTTGTAACCATTATGGTAGGTCACAGGTAACCAAGAAATAGATGCTAAACCTGTTTGTACTTCTCTGTAAAATTTTCTTTTGACAAAACCAATAAAAATTATTGGAA
Organism: Staurois parvus; assembly: GCF_062004578.1. NCBI lineage: Eukaryota > Metazoa > Chordata > Amphibia > Anura > Ranidae > Staurois > Staurois parvus. The sequence continues at coordinate 6,081,169 of NW_028317994.1, read as the reverse complement.
AAGAAAAGAGTACCTGTAATTTTCCAAAACTTTGTGACAAAAAATTAGATCTGCAAAATACTCCCCATGCCTCTTATTAAATTCCTTGGGGTGTTTAGTTTCCAAAATGGGGTCATTTGAGGGGAGGGGGGGTTGTGATATCTTGGCATTTCAGGGCCTCTGAAACTGTGATAGGTAGTGAGGAAGCATGTGTGAGCAATATATCATTGAAGTGACAACTTTGTGTAAAAAAACTTTTTTTGGTCATTTTTCAAAAAGTGGTAAAAAATAAAATATTCCATTGACTCAACATGCCTCTCAGCAAATAGTTTGGGGTGTCTACTTTCCAAAAAGGGGTAATTTGGGAAGGGGGGATGTGCTATCCTGGCATTTCAGAGCCTCTGAAACTGTGATAGGTAGTGAGGAAATTAAATGAGGAAATGACACACCTTCAGGCTTTCAAAGGAGTCGTTGAATTTTGGGTTCCCAACAAGTCTCACACATGTGGTATCCCCATACTTGGGAGAAGTAGCAGAATATATTTTGGGGTGTAATTTCACATATGCCCATGGCATGTGTGGGCAACACATTATCTCCTAGATTGTAAGCTCGAAAGAGCAGGGCCCTCGAACCTCGTGTATTGTTTTGTTAGTGTACTGTCTCATGTACTGTCCCCCACTATAATATACAGCGCTGAGCAAACCTTTGGGCGCTATATAAATACTGTATAATAATAATAATAATTTAATATTCCAAAAACGTGTGGAAAAAAAATAAAACTTCAATAGACTCAACATGCCTCTCAGCAAATAGCTTAGGATGTCTACTTTCCTAAAAGGGGTCATTTGGGGGTGTTTGTACTGCCCTGGCATTTTAGCACCTCATGTAATGTGAGATGTAAGCAGTGAGTAGTAAGAAAGTAAAAGCACAAATTTCAGTATCTATATCATAGTTTGTTGACGCTATAACTTTCACACAAACCAATTAATATACACTTGGGATTTTATTTTTACTAAAGACATGTAGCAGAATACATTTTGGCCTAAATTTATGATGAGATTTGAGTTTATTGGATATTTTGTATAACAGAAAGTAGAAAATATTGCTTTTTTTTTCAAAATTATCAGTCTTTTTTTTTTGTAAAAAGAAAAACAAGTGGTTATGAAATATCACCAAAAGAAAGCCCTATTTGTGTGAAAAAAATGTTAAAAAAATGGCCTGGTCATGATGGGGATAAATAGTGGTTAATAACGGACCTGTCAAACACTTTGTATTTTTATTTACTTTTGGTATTTTTTTGGTGAATGAGTAGGGGTACTATGTACCCCTGCTCATTCACATGGGGGGCCTTAGGGGGGCTTAAGATTCTGATAAGTCATCCTCTGCACCCCCACAACCACTGCCAAAAGTTGTGGGGAAGAGACCCTTGTCTTCATCAACATAGGGACAAGGTGCTTTGGTGGAGCCTCCCTCCCCCAAAGCACCCTCCTTATGTTGAGGGCATGTGGCTGCATGCTTGGATAAGAGTCTGGTATGGATTTTGGTATGGGATTCCCCTTTAAAATCCATACTTAACCTTCTAGGACTAAAAGTCTGGTATGAATTTTGAAAGGGGACCCTGCTCTATTTAAAAAAATTATTGCCAGCGCTTGTTTTGTTTACATTCTGCTGTCAGAGAGGAATCCCGCTGACAGCAGATGAGTCATGGATGTTAAGGAAAGGCCGGTTGCCAACTCCTTAACCACCTTCCGCCTGCCCTATAGTACAATGATGGGCACAAGGTGGTTCTCTCATTCTGATAGGACGTCATATGGCGTCCTACCATTCTCACTGTGCATGCGCGGCTCAGGGAGCTCGCAGCGCGGCGATCGCCGGTCCGCTGTGTCCCTCGGACACAGCGGATCATGGAAAGAGCCGAAAATGTCAGATCGGTCATGTGATCAGCTGTGTCCAATCACAGCTGATCACATGTAAACATGGAAATGCCGGTTATCGGCATTTCTCTCCTCTCGAGCTGTCACGCTGACAGCTCGAGAAGAGAGGAGAGCCGGTAATCGGCTTTCCACAGAGCGGACATGTACAATGATCATCAGGGCACTGATGATCAGTGTGCCCTGATGATCAGTGTGGGCCCAGAAGTGCCACCTGTCAGTGATCATCAGTGCCAGTGCCCATCAGTGCCACGTGCCAGTGCCCATCAGTGCCACATCAATGCCACATATCAGTGCATACCAGTGCACATCAATGCCACCTATCAGTGCCCATCTGAGCTGTCTTTCAATGTCACCCATCAGTGCCAGTTAGTGCCACCTATCAATGCCAATCAGTGCCACCTATCAGTGCTGCCAATCAGTGCCACCCAGTGTCACCTATCAGTGCCAGTCAGTGCCACCTATCAGTGCCAGTCAGTGCTGCCTAACAGTGCCAGTCAGTGCCACCTATAAGTGCCAGTCAGTGCTGCCTATCAGTGCCATATACCAGAGTCATGTATCAGTGCTGCCTTTCAGTGCCCATCAGTGATGCCTGTCAATGCCCATCAGTGCAACCTACCAGTGCCTCCTCATCAGTGTCCATCAGTGCAGCCTATCAGTGCCCATCACTGCGGCCTCATTAGCGCACATCAGTGAAGGAGAAAAATCACTTATTTACAAAACTGTATAACAAAAACTAAGAAAAAACTTTTTTTTTTCAAAATTTACAGTGGTTTTTGGTTTGTTTAAGAAAAATAAAAATCCCAGAGGTGATTAAATACCACCAAAAGAAAGTTCTATCTGTCTCAAAAAAATGATAAAAATTTCATATGGGTACAATGTTGCATGACCGCACAATTGTCATTCAAATGTGACAGCAATGAAAGCTGGAAATTGGCCTGGGCAGGAAGGAGGTATAAGTGCCCTGTAGGCTAGTGGTTAACAACCAGCTATTCACAGTGAATTTGGATCATTTGTTATGTTATTGAATGAATTTGAAGAGCAACCTCAATGAAACAAACGCATTCAGTATTTTTGTTCAAACTTTTTTTGTGATTCATTGTCATTCGTTTCTATGCCCATTTGGAAATGCCTAAAATAATATTTTGGGCTGAAAAATTAATCAAAATGAAATGAACTGCACATGTCTAGTGCCCGACTCCTCAATGGACTTTGTTTGACAAACCCTTGCCCATTAGTCTTGAAAATGGTCAGAAGTGATTTTCAAGATTTGCACTCCATTGAATTTAGGTTTGCAATTTATAAAATTTACAATATGTTCAATGAACAGTCTGAAAATCAAACCAAAGAATATTCGCTCTTAACTGCTACATAGGAACAGTTCATTTTTTAATATACGGTACATGGAGGCAGACATATTTCCTCAATACACATGCAAACTGTTTTTCCTGATTAGGAATCCAGCACCTTGACTGTAGTTTACCATTTTCTCTTTCCCAGTGCAAGCCTCATCTTTAAAAGAAATAGGCAAAAATTCTTCCTTCCATCATGCCTATCTATGGAACATGGCAGGTAAGCAAATTCTACTACTCTGTAATGAGTCAAAGTCAATGAGATGGTCACTGCATATTAAACTATGTTCAACAGTAGAAATGCACGGTTCCATCATATGTCACCTTTAGGATTCCAGCAGATCATTTAAAATCATTCTACAGAGCTGGGCAAAACAACAACTTCAACATCAGTTGGGCTCAAACACTTATTCAATAGTCTGATCATGTGAACAGCAGCATTCAGTTAAAGGTGAACTTCAGACAGAAAAAAAATAATAAAAACAGATATGTACTTATTGAAAGTTTTTTAATTGACTGAATTTTGCTTGCACCTTTATTGTAATTCCCTGTACAGCAGCACTCTGTGAGAGGGAGGGGTGTGCTGCATGAACACATTCTGGCAAAATAATATGTTGATCATGGAGAGAGCAGAGTGATAAACTCATCAGTCAGTTGGGGCTCCTTAACCACTTGCCCTCCAGAGGATTTACCCCCCCCTTCCTGACCAGGCCATTTTTTGCTTTGTGGTGCTGCGTTACTTTAACCACTTGCCGCCCAGCCACTATAGAAATACGGCGGCAGGGCGACACGGCTGTGCAAAAGCACGTTTTAAAACGCTCTTTTGCAAAACAGGTAGGGGGTGCTCACGAGGCACACTGCTGCCCTACCTGCACCGCCGATCCAGTGGGTGTCAGTCGCCGGGTCACGGCTGGTCATTACCGGCTGTGTCCCGCCGATTAGCGGCAGTCACTGACAGAGAGCAGGGCTGCAGTAGATCTGCTTTCTGTCAGTTCCCTGACAGCTCCTGACATGCTGATCAGGAGAGAAGAGTTTATCTCTCCCGATCAGCGTGTCCCCGTGCAGTACACACCCCCGACCCCTAGTAAAACACTCCCCTCACACAGTTAACCCTTTCAGTGAATAAAAAAGCTAACCCCTTCCTCCCCAGTGCCATTAGTACAGTGTCAGTGGGTTTTTTTTTGCACTGATCACTGTATTGGTGTCACTGGGGATGTCAGTGACCCCAAGTCAGTTCCCCCCCAGTGTCAGAATGTCCACCGCAGTCCCGCCATAAGTCTCTGATCGCCGCCATAAGTCGCTGATCGCCGCCATTATTAGTATAAAAAAAGAATTAAAAATCCCAGTATCTTTCCCGCCATTTGTAAACGCTATAACTTTCACGTAAACCAATTAATTTACACGTATTGGGTTTTTTTTTTAGCAAAGACATGTTGCAGAATGCACTTTGGCTGAAATTTACGATGAAATTTGATTTTTAAACTTTTTTTTTACTGGACATGTTTTATCGCAAAAAGTCCAAAATATTGTTTTTTTTTCTCAAAATTGTCAGACTTTTTTTTATAGCGCAAAAAATAAAAACGTACAGGCGATCAAATCCCACCGAAAGAAAGCTCTATTTGTGTGTAAAAAAGGACATAAATTTCATTTATGTACCATATTGCATGACTGCGCAATTGTCCGTTAAACTAGCGCAGTGATGTATAGCAAAAAAATGGCGTAAACTGCAGTATCTATACCATAGCTTGTAGACGCTATAACTTTCACACAAAGTAATTAATATACACTTATTGGGATTTTTTTAACCAAAAACATGTAGCAGAATACATTTTGGCCTAAATTTATAACCAACTTTAAGTTTACTATATATTTTTTATAGCTGAAAGTAAAAAATATCATTTTTCTTCCAAATTTTGGGTCTTTTTTTGTTTATAGCGTGAAAAAAAAAAAGCGCACAGGTGATCAAATACCACCAAAAGAAAGCTCTATTTGTGTGGAAAAAAGGACGTACATTTCGTTTGGGTGCAGCTTTGCATGACTGCGCAATTATCAGTTGAATTAGTGCAGCGCAGAGTAGCAAAAAGAGGCCTGGTCATTAAGGGGGGTAAATCCTCAGGAGGGCAAGTGGTTAACAGACAATTGCGCAGTCCTGCAACTCTGCACCCAAATTACATTTACATCCTTTTTTCCCACAAATAGAGCTTTCTTTTGGTGGTATTTTATCACTTGTTTGTTGTAAATATTTTTGCTATAAAAAAAAGACCGACAATTTTGACAAAAAAACAATGTTTTTGACTTGCTATTAAACATGTTCAATAAAAAAATCAAAAAAATCAAATTTCATCATACATTTATGGCAAAATGTATTCTGCTACATGTCTTTGCTAAAAAAAATTCCAATACATGTAAATTAATTGGTTTATGTGAAAGTAATAGTGTTTACTGGTAATGGTGGTGATCAGTGATTTATTATGGGATTGCGGGACTGCAGCGGGCATTCTGACACTGGGGAAACTGACTTGGTGTCATTAACATCTCCAGTGACACCAATACAGTGATAAGTGCTAATAAAAAGCACTGACACTGTACTAATGACACTGAGCAGGAAGGGGTTAACATGTGGGGCGATCAAAGGGTTAACTGTGTGCTGTTTCACATTGTGTGTTGTGTGCTTTCAACTGTAAGCACACTGCTTACTGCTTGTATCTTTGTATCATTGTGTCTGCAGGAGCTGACAGGGGAGAGAACTGTATAGTTCAAATACAGTTCTCTCCTGTTGGTAATACTTGGTGATAACCAGGTGCCGGCGAATAATCACCAGCAGGGACTCATTGATTGACTGCTGAGGCCACTAATGGCGGCGTGGATAGGGCATGCGCGCACCCCCTACCTGGAACTGTAAAATCACATATATATATGTGATTTTGCACACCCGTGCCTCGCTGTAGCAGTATTTCTGCTATAGGGTGGATTGGAAATGTGTGAACAATCATTTTTTTTATATCTCTTGCATTAAAGTTTCCTACATGCTTGTCCGCACTGCACTGCGCTGTGTATGCACTGCTGAATGTACAATTTTTGCATTTGACAAGGCAAATAAACTCCTGTGCATGCTTAGGAGTGAGGTTGGGAGTAATGCCTTCTTTGCCCAGACAGTCAAAATGGTCAAAGATCAAAACTCAGAGGATAACCAGCCAAGGATGTCAGAAGCCAGTGAGGGAGCTCTATGAAAAGTGTTCAGTTAGAGAATGGGGGCAGGAAAGGGACATAACTGTGTTGCTTTCCTGCAGTAGAGAAAAATGAGGTCATCAGACTGGCTGCACTGTTAATTAACAATTTTACATCATCAGTGGCTGCCCAATGGCTGAAGAGAGAAGATGTTGAACAAGCAGAGGAGAAGCAAGGAGCAGTAGAGAAAATTGAGCAGCGTCAGTAAGAACACATCTATCAGTTCTGTAGGAGGGTTAAGTAACACCACTCTTCAGACTACAATTCCTCTTTAAGCTCCTGGTCACATCGGGTGCGACTTGGCATGCGATTTGCAGGCCATGCGACTTGCTAATCGTATGCCAAGTCGCACCTTTTGTCCGCTATTAGAGCGGTCATATCGGTGAAGTTCCAACTTGGTCAGAGCCACATCGATTTCTAAAGTAGTGCCTGCACTATTTTTGTTGTGTTTTACACAGACATCTGTGTCAGATATCTTGCAAATCGCAACAAAATCGGCAGGTCACCCGAATTTTGAAATCGTGCGACTTCACTGTAAGTAAGAAAACTGTATATATAATTTTTTTTTGGGATCTCCCTTTTTGTTCAACCACTTTTTCCACTGTAAAAGCTGCTGTTACTTTCTAAAAAAAATACTTAGATAAAGAACTTGTGTGTTTGGAAACAATTCTGGCTCTTTAAAGGGATTGCATTTATTTAATATGTTTAGGGATACCGATTTTGTAATTTTTTTTATTTTTTACTGCAGGTAAATATAAAATAATGCATACTACCTCTTTTGGTTTTAGAATCTGCACACTGATTGCAGCTATTGTGTAATACATATATAGTCCCAGAATCTTACAGATGCCATATTGGAGATGGGAGCCAAAATAATGTACCTACAGCACCTATGAATGGTTGTTTCACCATCAGTGTCTGCCCAATGGATAAAAAAAAAGGACCTGAATGAAGATGAAAAGGGACATGACTAGAGATGAGCGAATTTCTCAAAAATTCGATTCGGCTGATTCGGCGAATTCCAGTGTGAAATTCGATTCGATGCGAATTTCTTCGCTACGAAGATGACTTATAAAAAGGGTTTCTAGGCTTCAGAGAGCCTTTAAATTAGTGCAGAACACTGTACCTTTAATTTAAATGCCCTTGGAGATGAGGAAAGAGAAGGAGAAGGAGAAGGAGAAGGATGAGAAGAAGGAGAAGGATGAGAAGAAGGAGAAGGAGAAGGATGAGAAGAAGGAGAAGGAGAAGGATGAGAAGAAGGAGAAGGAGAAGGATGAGGAGAAGGAGAAGGATGAGAAGAAGGAGAAGGATGAGAAGAAGGAGAAGGAGAAGGATGAGAAGAAGGAGAAGGATGAGAAGAAGGAGAAGGAGAAGGATGAGAAGATGGAGAAGGAGAAGGATGAGAAGAAGGAGAAGGAGAAGGATGAGAAGAAGGAGAAGGAGAAGGATGAGAAGAAGGAGAAGGATGAGGAGAAGGAGAAGGATGAGAAGAAGGAGAAGGATGAGAAGAAGGAGAAGGATGAGAAGAAGGAGAAGGATGAGAAGAAGGAGAAGGAGAAGGATGAGAAGAAAGAGAAGGATGAGAAGAAGGAGAAGGATGAGAAGAAGGAGAAGGAGAAGGAGAAGGAAAAGCAGAAGGAGAAGGATGAGAAGAAGGAAAAGGAGAAGGATGAGAAGATGGAGAAGGAGAAGGATGAGAAGAAGGAGAAGGAGAAGGATGAGAAGAAGGAGAAGGATGAGAAGATGGAGAAGGAGAAGGATGAGAAGAAGGAGAAGGAGAAGGATGAGAAGAAGGAGAAGGAGAAGGATGAGAAGAAGGAGAAGGAGAAGGATGAGAAGAAGGAGAAGGAGAAGGATGAGAAGAAGGAGAAGGATGAGAAGAAGGAGAAGGAGAAGGATGAGAAGAAGGAGAAGGAGAAGGATGAGAAGAAGGAGAAGGATGAGAAGAAGGAGAAGGATGAGAAGAAGGATGAGAAGAAGGATGAGAAGAAGGACAGTTCTGTGACAGTTTCTGTCTATTTCTGACAGTTCTGGGACATTCACTCCATACAGCTGTTTCAACCGCTGTATGGAGGGAATGTCATGGAACTGTCAGAAATAGACTATTAATGACAGTTCTGGGACTGTCCTTCCATGCAGCGGTTGAAACATTGTATGTATTTGTTTCCATAAATGGATCCATTTATGGAAACAAATAGATACAATGTTTCAACCGCTCTATGGAAGGACAGTCCCAGAACTGTCATTAATAGTCTATTTCTGACAGTTCTATGACATTCCCTCCATACAGCGGTTGAAACAGCTGTATGGAGTGAATGTCCCAGAACTGTCAGAAATAGACTATTTCTGACAGTTCTGAAACTGTCCTTCCATACAGCGGTTGAAACATTGTATGTATTTGTTTCCATAAATGGATCCATTTATGGAAACAAATACATACAATGTTTCAACCGCTGTATGGAAGGACAGTCCCAGAACTGTCATTAATAGTCTATTTCTGACAGTTCCATGACATTCCCTCCATACAGCGGTTGAAACAGCTGTATGGAGTGATTGTCCCAGAACTGTCAGAAATAGTCTATTTCTGACAGTTCTGGGACATTCACTCCATACAGCTGTTTCAACCGCTGTATGGAGGGAATGTCATGGAACTGTCAGAAATAGACTATTAATGACAGTTCTGGGACTGTCCTTCCATACAGCGGTTGAAACATTGTATGTATTTGTTTCCATAAATGGATCCATTTATGGAAACAAATACATACAATGTTTCAACCGCTGTATGGAAGGACAGTCCCAGAACTGTCATTAATAGTCTATTTCTGACAGTTCTATGACATTCCCTCCATACAGCGGTTGAAACAGCTGTATGGAGTGAATGTCCCAGAACTGTCGGAAATAGACTATTTATGACAGTTCTGGGACTGTCCTTCCATACAGCGGTTGAAACATTGTATCTATTTTTTTCCATAAATGACATTCTGCAAATACACTTAGAGGAGCGCTGCAGATACACTTTTTGCCGGCTTGGAATTAATCTTATTTTCATCCTACTTCTTCTTCTTCATCCTCATAAGAAGAAAAAGAAGAAGTAGGATGAAAATAAGAATAATTCCAAGCCGGCAAAAAGTGTATCTGCAGCGCTCCTCTAAGTGTATCTGCAGAATGTCATTTATGGAAAAAAATAGATACAATGTTTCAACCGCTGTATGGAGTGAATGTCCCAGAACTGTCATAAATAGTCTATTTCTGACAGTTCTGGGACATTCACTCCATACAGCTGTTTCAACCGCTGTATGGAGGGAATGTCATAGAACTGTCAGAAATAGACTATTTATGACAGTTCTGGGACTGTCCTTCCATACAGCGGTTGAAACATTGTATGTATTTGTTTCCATAAATGGATCCATTTATGGAAACAAATACATACAATGTTTCAACCGCTGTATGGAAGGACAGTCCCAGAACTGTCATTAATAGTCTATTTCTGACAGTTCCATGACATTCCCTCCATACAGCGGTTTCCGGCAAAAAGTGTATGTGCAGAGTTCCTCTATTCTGCAGATACACTTAGAGGAGCTCTGCAGATACACTTAGAGGAGCTCTGCACATACACTTTTTGCCGGCTTGGAATTATTCTTATTTTCATCCTACTTCTTCTTCTTCTTCTTCTTCTTCTTCATCCTCATCCTCATCCTCTTCTTCTTCTTCTGAGGATGAGGATGAGGATGAAGAAGAAGAAGAAGAAGTAGGATGAAAATAAGATTAATTCCAAGCCGGCAAAAAGTGTATGTGCAGAGCTCCTCTAAGTGTATCTGCAGAATAGAGGAACTCTGCACATACACTTTTTGCCGGCTTGCAATTATTCTTATTTTCATCCTACTTCTTCTTCTTCTTCTTCTTCATCCTCTTCTTCTTCTTCTGAGGATGAGGATAAAGAAGAAGAAGAAGAAGAAGAAGTAGGATGAAAATAAGATTAATTCCAAACAGGCAAAAAGTGTATGTGCAGAGCTCCTCTAAGTGTATCTGCAGAATAGAGGAACTCTGCACATACACTTTTTGCCGGCTTGGAATTATTCTTATTTTCATCCTACTGCTTCTTCTTCTTCTTCATCCTCATCCTCAGAAGAAGAGGATGAGGATGAGGATGAAGAAGAAGAAGTAGGATGAAAAGAAGAATAATTCCAAGCCGGCAAAAAGTGTATGTGCAGAGTTCCTCTATTTCTGACAGTTCTCTCACAGCTTCTTCACATGTACAGCGGTTGAAACATCTGTATCCTAAATGGAAACTAATAGATACAAATTAGTTTACTAATTGTATCTATTAGTTTCCATTTAGGATACAGATGTTTCAACCGCTGTACATGTGAAGAAGCTGTGAGAGAACTGTCAGAAATAGAGGAACTCTGCACATACACTTTTTGCCGGCTTGGAATTATTCTTCTTTTCATCCTACTTCTTCTTCTTCTTCTTCATCCTCATCCTCATCCTCTTCTTCTGAGGATGAAGATGAAGAAGAAGAAGAAGTAGGATGAAAAGAAGAATAATTCCAAGCCGGCAAAAAGTGTATGTGCAGAGTTCCTCTATTTCTGACAGTTCTCTCACAGCTTCTTCACATGAACAGTGGTTCAAACATCTGTATCCTAAATGTAAACTAATAGATACAATGTTTCAACCGCTAAACATGTGTTCCTTCTGTCAGAGAACTGTCAGAAATAGCGGAGCTCACTGCAGGGACACTTTTGCCGGCTGATCGGGAAATGTTCGATTCGCGCACCCGAAGTAGGCAAAATTTCGGTTTCGCCGCGAATCGAATATTTCCTGAAATTCGACTCGAATTCCGGTTCGCCTGGTTCGATTCGCTCATCTCTAGACATGACACTAGCAGGGATGGAGTGGATGCAGGGAACTTAAATCTTATATCGCTGGATGAGTGTACATTCAGAGATGGGCATGTCATAATGTGTAAATATACTGTGCATTTGGGCACATTGCTGTGTGCAAATGCTGTCTGCCACCACTTGAGTTTAATTGAACTTTAAAAAAACAATGATTTCACTTACATTGTAAAAAAAACATAGAAACTTTAATTAAAAAAAAAACACAGTAAAACAAACACCACAGGACACCAAACCATACATTTTTCTTAAAAAATAATGTATCACCTTCAGGTTACTAAAATTGTGTCCAATAGACTGGTTCTCACACACAGATAACATTTTAATTTTTAATAGCACAATTTATGTATTTAAACCTAGAAAATGTTTCACTTGGAACTTTAGATTATGTAACAAAATGCACAAATAAACACTTAGAAATTGTTTATTACATTTGTGCATACACACTGCTGGATTGTGGTTTCATTTTACAGTATTTAATTACATTACTTTGAATCACAGCTAGCTATAAACCAATATTTTTAAATGATCTAGTGCAAATTTGCAGCATTCCCATTAAACTGCATAGAGTGGGGCAAATTCAGGATTAGCTTCAGTTTTTCAACAGATCACATCAATTCTTTTTTTTAGAGCTCTATTGTTTTTTTTATAGGTCTCCTAGAATGTAATCTGCTATGAAATACCTCTGCCTGTTACTGGAATTCATCATATGTTGAACCATATTTCCCATATGGTATATTGCTTTTATTAGAGTAAAGATGACAAGGTCCTACTCATAAAGTTGTTTTACCTGAATTCTGCTATAATAAATTATAATTTTGGCATGATTATTTTCATCCATATCCAAGTCTTAATCACGTAATCTGATTTCATGCTCTTGCTCTTCAACTCTATATTTATCTTCATGTCACCATTATTAAGGTAATCTACATACTACATCATTGCTTTTTCATTACCCCTTCAAATTAACAATATATCATACACATCTTATAAATAGACAGCACAACGTAATAGTGGATGAGGATCACTTTTAACTCCAAAAATACAGCAAAACTCATAACCCTTTATTACCTTTAAGCTTTGGGATTGGTGGGTTCGTGCACATGGGGCATTTACAGGCCTTTTTTTAAATGCCTAGCACGGTTTCCCATACCATGTACAGCCTACCATACAGGTAAGTGGCTGTACACAACTGTGCTCCACTCATTCCTCTTTGTATCGGTGTTTATCTGTGCATACATGTCCAAATTATTTTCCAAATGCTGAACTTTCATATTTGGAAAATACATTAGACAAAAACATGTGGAAGGTTACTTTAGTCATGTAAAATGCATATAAAAGCCCCATGTGCATGAATCTTAAAAGGTAAAAAAGAGGCAAAAGGCTTTGGGACCAAAATGGTTAAGCTTCACATTATTTACCAATGTCTTCATCTATGTGATAGAAATATTAATAAAATATAGGGTAATATATAGGCAATATAAAATAATATAATATACAATTAGCACGGCACTATAGCAATCATAAACAACTCAAATATATATGCAGATAAACGTTTGACAATCAGATTTAGCTCTGCATTCAGAACATCACCGCAAATTCAATACATGGAATTGATAACTGGCTGTAATGTAGATGGCTAAAAAGCTGACTTGATTCCATTTGGTATAAAGGTAAATCTTGAATGAATTAAAGCAGTTGGAATAATGTTTAGAGCTAATTTAAAGAAAGATGCCAGCCATGAAATAAGCAGAAAAAAGCATGACGGTGCTCCAGAGATCAGAGTATTTAGCGATCAATGGGATTGAGGTTTTCATGGGAAATTCATATTTTATGTAAATTGCTTACATAGTTTAATTTGAAAATATTTAATGTGGTTGCATACTTTCCATGGTACATACATTTTTATCTCAAAGAGATTTCCCTAGCCAGCTTGTTATGCTACTTATGCAAACTGAAACTGTTTTAAAAGTAGCTAATGCATTTTAAATTCATTTTCTTCTTTCCTAAAAAAGAAACATTGAGGTATTTTCAAATCAAAAATTTTTTAACTTTGACTATAAAGGAATTTAAAGTTAAAGTTAAAGAGGAAGTTAATAAACATTTTTTTTAGAATCAAGAACATGCCCCAAACTTTGTATTATTCTCTGTTTGTCTAACAATGGAAAGGAGAATACTGAGCAAGAGGGGCTATACTTGGTCTCATCTTAACCAATGTAACTAATGAACTCTATTTGGCATCTTAAGCATGGCAAATACTTCACTGCATGTATGCTGCTGACATCTGTAGATTATAGCCATAAAATGCTATAAAAAGCTATAATAATAACAAAATAGCACTGTGTTCCAACATCAGTACAGATTACTACCTGTCTGCTGCTGGTTGGGCTGAATGCTTTTCCACAATCAGGATAAACTTTGTATTTTTATGAATGAATAAAAGACTTTGTCTGATTATCCAAGGTGGAAATTATGATGCCAGTCTCCCCACCTCAGCCAATCAGAGGTAGCCCTGTATTCATTGATAAAAATGCAAGGTTTCTCCTGAATGTCAGATAAGTAATCAGTCTGTGTTTTATTAATTCTGGTAGCCTGTACTGCAGCTGGAACATAGCACTGCTTACTACTGAGTCTCGGCTATCCTAGGATTCTCTCTTCTGGCTAAGACAGAAACGGGAGCCATTGACTCCCACTGCTGTCAATCATAGCCAGTGATCCAATGAGAAGAGAGAGGAGGCAGGGTCAAGCCATGGCTCCGTGTGTGTATGGACACATGGAGGAGCGGGTGCCCCCATAGCAATCTGCTTGCTGTGGGTACACCCAACAGGAGGGAGGGGCAAAGAGCACCGGCAGAGGACCCCAGAAGAGGAGGATCGGGGCTGCTCTGTGCAAAATTACTGCATACAGCAGGCAAGTATAACATGTTTGTTATTTTTTCTTTAAAAAGATAAGCCTTTAGAATCTCTTTCATTTCATTTTAACCAGTGACACACAGGTTATCACGTAACTGGTGTTAGAGGCCAATGGAGAGAGGGCTTCCCTTTCAGCTAAGTTCCAGACTCCCCTGGATATGGGACAGAGGGAGTCAAGCCCAAAGTAGCACGGGTCGCCTGTAGGAGTGCTTGTCAGTGGTATACCCAGGAGCACAGCTGATGCACTGGAATGGTATCTGCAGACAGGTGGCGCCCGTGAGAGGTATGCAGGCCTTCAGGGTAGCAGAGGACCACAGAGTAGTTAGTTCAAAGCCAAGGCCAGGTGCCGGGTGGAGATTGGAGTGGACGTAGTCAATAGGATAGCCAGGGTCATACACAGGAGAGCAAATGAGAATATATATTAGCCAAGCCGGGTCAGATCAGGAGAGCAGGTGCGAATATCTATTAGCCAAGTCGGGTCAGATCAGGAGTCAGGCAGAGAAGACAGGTCCAGGAACAAGCCAAATCGGTAACAGCAGATCACAGTAGCAAAGGAACACAGACAAAGGTAATGGGGAGCCAGAGATCAACCAGCAATTTGAGGGAGTGATGGGCTTCCTTGTAAAGGACATCTGGTGCCAAACTGGGCTAATGGGTTCGTAACTATGCGCCAGTGTGCATGTGTGTTCTGGCTCACGTCTGTGTGCTAATGCGCATAGATTATCTCCAGCGTGCATTTCTGAGGCCATGCAAGGTACTGGCAGGAATGCCAGGTCTCCGAGTACCTCTGCTGTGGACAGAGCCCTGACACAGGTCTAAAGCTTTTATAAAATCTATCAGGGAACTTGCATGACATTCTTGGACTTGTAGTTCCTTGGCGCCCTGGACATGTCCACCCAAAATGTATTCTGTTGTTTAAGTGGAGCATGACAGGTTGATTCAGCTTTTTATACTGTAATAGTGAGAGCTCCCCCTCTCTGTCTCAGCATCTATACAGGATCTCTTCACCTACAGTATATGTACATAAAATTATTAATTTACTATCTGTTTATAAAAAAAACAAATACTTTTATAAATTCAATATCTAACACCAGGTTAATTTATAGCTGCATATTTTATGTGGGAAAAACAGTGGTTTACTGGTTAGCACTTCTACCTTGCAGCACTAAGGTTTAAATCTAACCCAAAGCATGCATGGAGTTTTCCCTGTGCTTTAGTGGGTTTCCTAAAGTTACTCTGTTTTTCTCCCCACTCCAAAGACATTCTGGTAGGTTATTTGTATCCTGCCTAAAGTGGCCCTAGTATGTGTCTGTATGCATTTGTAGCTGGGGCAGCCAGCTCCGTGCTTTACTGCCTTCTTGCCAAACATTGGACAGGCTCTGTGTTTTCCCGCTCATAGGCAGCCCTGGATCTTTGTATATGTGAGGTATCTGGGTGAGTGGGTTCTGTGTCACTCCCTGCTCATTCCTATGCTGTCCCCATCCCTCCTGGCATTTGTATTGAACCAATGGTAATATCAGAAAGTGTTTCTGCATATTTTACCAGCAATGTACAAGTAAAGAGCATTTGATCTAATGAGTGAAAGAGCAGGTGAGAAAATTACCTAATGCTAAGAACATTCAACCAGAAAAGGAAATAATATGGGGAGAACGCCGCACTGTGTACAAAGTGTATGGAGATATCTGTGCACACTAGGGATGAGCTGCAGGTTCATCCTTTGTTCAGAAGGTTTGGTGAACAGCCAAACTAATGGATGTTCGGCTAAGTGAACCGTCAGCTATAGCGGGAATAGGAAGACTTAGCAGTGGTATTGCTATGTGACAGCTTCCTGTGCAGGTCACTTAGTCAAAGAGGTGAGGGGTGCCAAAAGAGAGGCTCTTTAAGGACTTAAAGTGTTACTAAACCCACAACAGTAAGATCAGTCTGTATTTGCAGGAAAGCATGCTTGTTATACTCACTGTGGAACCTAAGGGGTTAATCCTCTGCATTGTATAAAAAGGATGTTTGATCCTGTTTTCTCTGATCCTCCCCTTCTTCATTTCATCTTCTGATAGAACAGAGCCTCGGGGACACTCTTCATGTGCTCCAGTTTGGTGTGTACTGCTATAGAGGTTTTTTTTTCTTGGGAGGGTGCATGTGATCAGCACAGGGCCTATCAGCACTGTCCAGACAGAGGTCAGGGGTGCTGCATCCTCCTAGGGTAGAAAAACTCCTCCTACAAGCTTTAACCAGTGCTCATCTGGACACTGATAGAAGTCACAAGACTGCTCTAACTGCTGATGAGACAAGGTATTTTGCAGTTTATATTTGCTAAAATAATTGCATTTCCATGTTGTGTGTACTGTGGGAAACTGGATATAGTGAATGCAGGGTCCGGGGTTTAGTAACACTTTAATAAACTAGTACAGTTGAATTCATCCAGCTACTTCTTAAAGGGATAAACAGAACACTAATCTATATGCATGTATATGAATGCTTCAGGATCTTGGTGCAAATACAGATTCTACACTGCTCACAAAAAATAAAGGAACACTTTGAAAACACATCAGATCTCAATGGGGAAAATATCATGCTAGATATCTCTACTGATATGGACTGGGTAATGTGTTAGGAACATAAGGATGCCCCATCGTTTGATGGAAATGAAAATTATCAATCTACAGGGGACTGAATTCAAAGACACCCCGAAAATCTAAGTGAAAAAATGATGCAGCAGGCTAGTCCATTTTGCTGAAATATCATTGCAGCAACTCAGAATGGTACTCAGTAGTTTGTATGGCCCCCCCACGTGCTTGTATGCATGCCTGACACATTGGGGCATGCTCCTAATGAGACAACGGATGATGTCCTGGGGTATTTCCTCCCAGATCTGGACCAGGGCATCATTGAGCTCCTGGACAGTCCGAGGTGCAACCTGGCGTGTCGGATGGACCGAAATATGATATCCCAGAGGTGTTCTATTGGATTTAGGTCAGGCAAGCGTGGGGGCCATTCAATGGTATCAATTCCTTCATCCTCCAGGAACAGCCTGCATACTCTTGCCACATGAGGCCAGACGTGCTCCAGCAGGAACCCAGGACCCACTGCACCAGCATAGGGTCTGACAATGGATCTAAGGATTTCTGTTTCAGCCAATGAGGAGGTAGATTCCCGGGACTGCCGAGGTTTATTGTGCACATTGCTGGATCATGATGGGGCTCAGGTAAGTATTGAGGAGGCTGGGGGCACTGCTGCACACAGAAAGTTTTTCACCTTCATGCATAGAATGCATGAAGTAAAAAACCTTGAACCTTTATAACCACTTTAAAAGTTTTCCAAAAAGAAAAGTGGATTTTGTTCATTACTTCAGACATATTTGTCTTTGTGTTTATTTCTTTTTGGCATCTGCATTTAAACAAATAATTGTGAAATTTGATCATAAATACACTGGTATTACTGCAGTGTGTTTTTAGGTTGGAGAAAAAAAAAGTGTTGTTTTTAGGAGCTACTATGAGTACATACAACAAACAACACATACATAGGTGGGATTTTTTGAATAGTCAAAAATCCAGTTTGTATCCATAATAATATTAATAACACTAATTAATTTAGGTGTTCAGTTATATTTTATCGACTGAAAGATTAAAAAAAAAAAAAGATCCACTTCAGCCCCAGGCCAATTCTGCAATCTCTCTACTAAAAATCAGCAATGACGTAGAACCCCCAAACATTACGTTTTTTTTGTAAGTAGAGGCCCTATAGAGTAAAGTGTTTACATTTTTTATGTTACACCATATTTACACAGCAATTTTTAAAAAATGCTATTTTTTGGGGAAAAGTACACTAATGAATTTTAATGCACAAAAACACAATATGATACCCAACTATTTGGTAAAATATAAAAGATGATGTTACTCAGAGTTAATAACATGTTACTTGTGGAACAGGGACAAACAACGGTACTTAAAAACTCCATACGCAACGTTTTAAAAGACTTTACAGGTTACCAGTTTAGAGCTACACAGGAGGTCTGGTGCCAGAATTATTGCTATTGCTGTAACATTCATGGCGATGCCTCACATGTGTGGTATGAACACCGTTTACATATGCTTTCCAACCTACATATTTCTTCACCTTTGTGCTAGAGCATAGGGGTGATGTAATGTGTGGCAAAATGCATTAAAAAATGTTCAAAAACACTACACTCCGGTCTGAATACAGCTTAAAAGGAGGACCATTTCCTTGCTGAATGGTACTTTTTTAATTGGTACATGTCAATACCCAGCTACCCATGCCATTTACATGACAATCTATTGCCCATTAGCCTTGAAAACTACCATAACTGATTTTGAGGATTTATTCCCATTGACTTCAATTGGGTTCAGATTACAAGTCTGATAAATGACTACAATTGCACATTTCTAGTATACTTTAGTAAACTGGCATTGATTTTGATTCACCAAAGTGAATAGCACATATATTAGTATTCGCCTGCCATGGTTATCAGAATGTTAAACTTGCAGAAATGTGACATACAGTTGAGAGTCACCAGCATATTTATTCAGGGCATCTGATCTATTTGGTGGAAGAAACCAGCACAAAAATAAACTTCAGAACACATCGTAAACTGTCAAAGTGAATCATCTGCTTACCCCTTCCACTAAATGTCTTGCTGTAAAAAATCTGAAAAATGTATGTATAATGATTCTGGCTAAATTTGATTCCTTTTGCAGTCAACAAGTCAAGTGTAGAGGGTTTACAGTCATATTGAAGGAATCATTGTTGTTTAATGGTAAGTGATATGCCGTTTTTTTTTTCCTAAATAAGGCATTATGATATTCAAATTCATATAACAAGTCTGATCTTTTTTATTAATTTGTATAAAACAGAAACTTGTGTTATTTTACCTAAACAAAATTACCTAAATCTTTGCTCTTTGGAAAAATAATCAATAAATAAAACTAAATATTCTATGAGTAAAATTAAGTAACATTTACAGTTAGTAATGTTATCGTACAGTGTTAAGAAATTATTTGTAAGCATCCAATATATTTTTAAAGCAAGTCCCAAAGACACAGTATTTCTAATTACATAGCAAATCTTAGCAAATCTTAGCAAAAAAAAACCTTGTGATCACAAGAAAATACTATGTTTGCAGTTTATATTGTATGTATTAAAATTACAAAGACATATGGTATTTTAAAACTTAAAAGAAGGATTTTTCAAAAATGATAGCTCCTGCTGATTGTACTTTGATTTTCAGGCCATTTCATAAAGCCTTTATTATAATTAAATGAATAGAAAATGCCTGTTCTAATTTTTTTCTTTCCTAATTTGCATAATTTGCTCTGTAGGGATAATACTTAGTATTCACATAAATACTGTGATAGATGACAATGGCAATGCCAAGTATTTTTTTTTCTTACATACAAAATCCAAAGACTTACTGCTAGCAAGAGGTCTGTAATTAGATGTACATCACATTTTAATATGCAGGGGTGTTAAAATTTAAGAATGAGTAGAGAGGTTAGTTTGACCTTTGTAGAGATTAAGCAAATACATATTCTTGTCCTTGATATTACATAACATTTCCATTTTCTTTTTTGCTGCCTGATGTTATGTGGAAATTAGATTGTCAACACGTAAAATGCAGCATCATACATCATGGATATTTTAATTACTGTTCTTAACATCACTGTCGGAATACTATGAATACAGTATATCTATATTTTCAAAAAGGCTGTGCAAAAATCCAGAGAGATACCCCCTAATATATTTGTTTTATCAGTACATCTTGATTAGCCTTCATATGTTCGAATGGACCCTGGATATGCAAAAAGTTGATTGCTTTTCATAACTGTTCCACTCAGTTTTCCAACTTCTAGCCAACATATAACGTTTTCATCAACATCAAGGCAAAATAGAGGCAGCATGCAGCTGGTTTTATAACAGATGGACCAACATATGCCACCCATCAATCAAATGCTTTCACACAGCTGATTGTTACCTTCAGAGAGTCCTGTGAATTTTCCTCCTTGCTCAGTGCTCCCTATGTACACGAATGTAAGGCAGCACTAGAGAATAAAACACAAAGCAAATATAACAGATATCTAAACCCAAAGACCAAAGGTTAAAATATTGCTGCTTAACAGCACTTAGATGCTCTGGCTGCATTAGTTTTAACTTATCAGCTTAAGAACATTTTCAGCAACCACAGAAAATACATGTGACTGACAAGTTATTATCTATAAGCTGTTAACTGCTTGCCCTATGTGTAATGGAGATACAGTGAAGCAAGTAGCCACCTTAGTACAGGAAGTTTGTGATTTGCAGGATTACTTGGTAGAAATGACAAGAAAAATCCTGAGAAATAAGAGATCAAAGGCAGCCACCACATCTAAGTACTGATAAGCTGCAATATATTTTATTTGTAGGAGGAGGGGGGTGGTCGATGAACTTTAAAAATAAACTGTTATCAATTGACTGTTAATGGTAAGTATACATGCATTCATGTCAATCTAAAGCTGTAATATTTGCATACTTAATAAATAGTGATAGAAACGCGTTTTGCTGCCTTGTCTTACTCATGATATACCTTATGGAATAATGTCAATGGTTTTCACAAGTTAATTAAATCTTAATTTACTTAAGTTCTTGAAAATTATGTAAACAATACTGCAACTGCAAGTTAAAGTGTAACTAAAATCCGAATTTTTTTCAAAATTAAAATAACAAACATGTTATACTCACCTGCTCTGTGCAGTGATATTGCACAGACAGGCTTCGATCCTCCTCTTCTCTGGTCCCCCGCAGGTGATCTCGGCTCCACTTCTTCTTTGTGTGTCCCATATAGTAAGCCATTTGCTATGGGGACACGCTGCATGCATGCTCCCAACCTGTGTATCTTTGAAGCCATGCCCTATGGACATACACAGCGAGACTTTGCCCCATCCCCTACTACCTCTTCACTACATTTGATTGACAGCAGCAAGAGCTAATGGCTCCTGTGGCTGTTCAAGTCCCTGTGTGAAGAGGAAGAGAGGGGAGAAGAGACGCTGCTGTGCACAGTGCTGATCTCTTCTCCCCTCTCTTCTCTACACAGGGAAGGGGGAGCATAGACACACAGGGAAGGGGGAGATAGAGAAATAGAAATTTTTTTCATGGCCCAGGACTCCTGTATGCATTTGTAAGAGTGATATCATTGTGGCTCGGCCAGTCAGATGCCCGGAGCTTGCGAATCCAGAAGGAAGACTGGGTTAAGATGGAAACCTTTATCCTGCCTCTGCAGGGCTTAATTTTAGGGTAAGTCCTTCACAGGGGCGGACTGACAACTCATGGGGCCCCCGGGCAATATGAGATCATGGGGTCCTTGTGTCCTTGCCCACAGTCAAAGCACACCCAAAAAAACCTATAAAAAGGTACCAGGGGCATTTCATGGGGCTCCCCACTGACCCCGGGCCCTCGGGCAGTGCACGAGTGTTCAAATGGTCAGTCCGCCCCTGGTCCTTCATAATTATCATTATGACATTACCTTGCATTACTTTTTAGTTTTTTTATTTTTAGCTGTTGTTTACTACTGCTTTAACTGTCTAGCTGAGGCTTGCTGGGTCTGGCTTCTTAAATGAATACAGTTTGAAGTTTCAGTCACTCTCATTATGCAAAATCAAGCCTAGGAAGTCATAAGCGACAATGTTTTCCTCATCATGCACATAATAGGGTTGATC
This sequence comes from Staurois parvus, assembly GCF_062004578.1. Taxonomy (NCBI): domain Eukaryota; kingdom Metazoa; phylum Chordata; class Amphibia; order Anura; family Ranidae; genus Staurois; species Staurois parvus. Next base: position 6,059,166 of record NW_028317994.1, on the reverse strand, counting down.
TGTACACTTAAAGGAATGCTTATGAACATTAAAAACTATATCTCCCAAATTGTGTGAAAACTGGGTTGTGGCCATTTGAGGACCCACTAGTCTCCTGCTTGCACTATCAGTGGCATTTGCTCATAAGTCTGTTCATTGCTGATTTAGAGCTCTTTCATATTTGTTTTATTCCTAAATAATTAATTTACATGTATTTTAAGAGATATTCAGTGACTGACATTTTCTTTCATCTGTTCTCTTTTGTCTTCATGATGTACAATATGACACAATACTGACTTCCCAGAAGTTAGACCTTCATGATATACATGCATACTAAAACAACTAGAAATTTCTTGACTACACAGAAGGAATCTCTATTTAACTAATTTTGTGCTTGGAAAAGAATTGGCTGCACCAGTAGTGATTTATGTGTGTCATATCAATAGAAGCATCTACTTATGCAATCTATTATTTTGTGGTTTTTTTTATTGTAATTAATTTAAATTGGTTAGCACAGGTATATTTTTACTATAATAGTATGTATGGAGATTTGCGAAGTCTGCATTTTAAATGCAATTTCAACCCAGAAGAAAAGTATATATTCTGATGTCTTTAGGATTAAAAATAAAAACTTAAAATTCAGCAAAAAGCTGATTGCAACTGAAGAAGGTTGCTTTCCGTGTTTCATTTTGAAATATAAATACAACCTTTTTACAATTGCATGTCAACTGTAATGAAATTCTGTGTCTAGTGATACATTAATACAGATCCTAACTTATAAAAAAGCTTAACGTGGTCTCTTAACCCTAAACATTTTTGGGGATATGCGTGACATGTATTACTTGTATTAAAGAGTTTTAATAACTATAGTCTATCATAGTTTATTCTCCACAACACAACAGTGAAAATTAGGAAGAAGGGGTCTGACAATGCTGGATAATTGTTACATCGGTAACAAACTATCTAACACCTAATACCAGAATTACACTTAACCACATCTCAGAATCAGCACCATTTTACCCTAAACAAATCATATACTGTACATGATATTTCAAAACATGCATTCATTGTTTACAGTACTTAGGGATGCAAATAACATTTATTGACATCTTACTATTATTCTTATTATACAGGATTTATATAGTACCAACAGTTTGTGCAGCAAAAACACAAAGTAAAATCATTAAAATAGTATGGATATGGATGTAGGTGTGGCAGCATAACTTTATAGGTCAGCCACGCTAGATGAAAAAACTTCCATTTACTACAGTCAAGATCAACCATGGGTAAAAATTTGCAAGATCATTGCAACCCTTAAGCCTCCTAAAGACACCTCAGCTGGAATATTCTGCTTCTATTAAATGGATGACTCAAACCACTAAATGACAGATGACTCCATTACTCCTCCTGCTGAAAATGTTTCAGCAAAACCAACCACTATATCTCCTGTGGCAGAAAACCTTGCCTCAACTGCCCATGTTAGCCGACATGACTTTGATTGTGGCCAATATTAAATTGATGCAGATGGCTGCTATCACAGATTTGCATTCTGACCTACAGCTATGTCCACCAGAATAGTAGGATAATCTAGAAAGAGAAGGGACCAGCCAACTACAGCCCTTTACTACTACACATTGAAAATTACAATATCCATTTCCTTTCCTTAAGGGATATAGATAACATAGGATATAGACATAAAATAAGATTCCAGGGCCTCCCTGAATCTAAGATCACATACAGGCTGTCATTCAAACAATCTTCAATGACCTCCCGATCACTCACCAGAATCTCTATTTGAGTTTGAGAGATTAGACAGGTCCCTTTGCCAATGTGGATGTAGGGATGACCATGCAAGAGATATAATCTGCTTTCTGTAAAGTCCCACCCCAGTTAAGACATCTTAAACCAAGTATGGGTCAACAACCATATTTATACATTGATAGAGAAATTAAACTCTTTCAAGATTTATCGCTATTCACACTACATAACAGGAGGGCATTATGCCTCCCTGTTGTCCTTCTTCGGGCAGAAGGTTCCATCTGTGCACTTCCAGAGACCTCCAGGGGACCTGGAGAGATCATTCCCTTTCTTTCTCCTTTCAATTAGTATACAGATGCCTGGCTAACACAGTTTGAGGTCACTATAACAATCTCTGCATTTTCTATATATTCTCTGGTCTTCCTTGCTGCTATTCTCTTACAGTAAGTGGCATCTCTTTTCTTTGGCATGATAGCCTTTGACTACTTTGCTACACTCAATGAATTCTCCAAGTTTTTCTCACTATCAATGTGATAGAAGTCTACCACTGGACTATAGTCAACCCATGCCAATAAAAGCCTGATCTGGTGCATTCCCATTATTTAATATGCTAGGAGCAAAGTTGACATCTCCCACTTGTTATGTTTGAATGACCCATGGCACCTTAACCCTTAAGAAACCTTAAGCACCTAAGTAAATATGAATATTTACTAGAACTGACAATTCAAAACTCATTCTCCCTCTGGGCACTGGACCTTTCATTTTATCAGAACTCATAGACATATGCCCAGCTTTCTGTGTCTTTAAACTCCATGGCTGCATTAATCCCAACATTGCTGTCTCCGAGACAACCTTGGCCCTGGGACTGTCCTCAGCACTTCACAGACCCACTTGGACTCAACAAGCTGGGTTCTGATTCACCACGCTTGTTTTACTAATTTGTGTGACGCTGGTCTTGCCTGACCTGAACTCCTTCAACCACTATCTTTCATTCAGTGGTGGGATTCGATTCCCTGAGGTCCCATGGCAGCTGTCAGCACCATCAATCTATTTGATAGAGACTTGAGGAGAGTGCAGCTGGTGAACATAGAAGGGGGAGATGACCTGGCTGCCGACTCCTGAGATAGGATCCATGAAGGGACCCATCCCAAGCTGTCACAACTTGCACTTCAGTTAATTTTAATATTGATTATTTTCCTGAAGTAAAAATTAGCAAACAAATCACACTCTCAGCCTATCAAAACTGAAAAAAGCAGCTCACCCTATACTCTGATACACAATATACTGTAGGCATATAGAGGGTTATGAGGGCAGCACTAATTCTTCTAATCCTAAATGTGTATTCTTCCCACAATAATTAAACATGCAACACTGCATAATATCATATACATACAAATAATTAGTGAGAAAATAGTGAATAAATAAATAAGACACTATATATACTAATAAAAATAACATTGAACAAAATCAATACAGAATGTGCATACTCAGACTCATGTGCTATAAAAATTAGAAAACCTCATAAAAGTGCTATGCAAATGAAGTATTCCCAAGTGCACTTAAAGACTTTTATTTCTTATTAAAAGTCCACTTTTTCTCAAGAGTCTATGCTTGATTTACTGATTATTACTGTTTGTTGGGGTAGTCTATTTTGCACTACCTCACTCCCTACTTCTTTTTCCCTTTGCGTTTCCACTCTTTATCGGAGACTACTCCAATTTTTTCACCTCCTTCTTTCTACCACTTACATTGCTCACTCTTTTTCTTTCTCCTAGACTCCCTCTTTTCTACCCACTTACCACAACTTTCCATTTCACCCCGCTTAGTACCCAGTTACAACTCTACCCCTTTTAATCTAATCTTACTGCAAAAAAATCATTATGTCTCCTGAGCACAAAGAGAATACCTGAACTCTTGCCTCTTTCAATGCCAAAGGTCTAAACATACCAACAAAAAGATCTGTTTTGTTGAATGAAATTAAGAAATTAGGAGTACACATAGGGGGTCTATATATAAAGCCCGGTTTTGGCTGATATCACAGGGCCACTCCAGGCTCTGAAGAAATCCAGGCCATATGGTTGGGATCCACCCAGAAGCCTGGACAGGCACCTGGTTCAGCCTTTCAACAATCTGTTGAGGGCTTGAGCAAGCCCCTTCTGCTCTCTCCACAGCCCAGTGCCCCAGTGAGCGCTGGAGGGTCAGAGTAGAGAGAAGTTGACTGACAGTCATGGCTCTCTGCTCAGAGTGGAGGGGGGAGAACTGAGTGATCAGTGGTGTTTGATTGCTTAGTTCTCACTGCAGATCTGGTGGGGGACAAATGCTGCATCCATCTAGGTAAGTATAAAAGTTTTTTTTTTAAAAAGGTCATATTTCTCACTATAGAATTACTTACCAGAACAATTATCATCATCCTCTGTACAGAAAGTGACACTGAGTTACAGAGGATATACAGTTATTTAATTTGCAGATGGTTTGCTTTTCTTTGTAGCTCATGCAGTGATATCCCTCCCCAATCTAAGTGCTATAAAAATAAGAACACCTCCCTAACTATTGCAATAATCTTAGTAGGTTAGCTGCCCTTAATAACTCCCTCCATCTTAAAACACTACACTCCCTCAAACCTGCCTTCCCATTCAAATAGGGCCCAAAACTATTAAATTCCTTTGCATCAACGTCACTTCACATCTAAATGGGTCCATGCAGCAAACTTTCTTACAATCCTCCACCATATACAAAAGGACCTTAACAAATAGGATACCAAATCATTTTTAATGGTAATTGATACAATTATAATGCCTACACTTCTATATCCTATTCATACTATATCCATAAAACTTCCACTTTCTTTTTTATGAATCCATCCACATCCTTTTCAACAAATACTGTATATATGGTATAGTCTCAAACCCTGTAAAAGACAATCACCCCTCCTACTTCCCAACTCTTCTGGAGGGGTAGGCCTCCAAAATCCCAAAATCTAATATTCTGCCTGCCTACTACAACATGTAATTGATTGGAAATGGCACACGTCACAAAAACACTGGGTGACATTAGATCATGTGAGTCCCTTTCATATCCATTCCTTGGATCTCCCATGCTCAGAAAGCTGCATCTCTTGAAGAGGAATTCTACTTTTGTTAAAATAAAATGATATGGCACATAAAATTGACACACAAGCCATTTTGATATCTCCTGTTATTAACATTTCTTTTTCATTTCAATATACTGTAAAGCCACTGTAATTTTTCCCAAACTGTCAAAAGATTAAATGCAATATGCCAATATAGAGTCTGTATGTACATCACTTATATACAGAATGTCCACAGAAATGTCATTTGTCATGTGGTTGCCTCACTAATTTTTTCTGCACTAAGATTCAAGTAAAATATTTTGCATCCTCTTCAATAGGAATTATATTATTAGTGAGATACTCCATAAGGGTTTATTAATTCTACAGGGATGCAGACACTGCACCTTTCCACACTAGAACACTGAAAGTGTACCAGATGGTTAAACTGAACACTGACCCTCCCATTAACCGCTTAAGGACCGCTCTATAGCAGATATACTGCTACAGGGCGGCACCTGTGCACAGAATCAAGTATATATGTCACTCTGAGTTTCCAGGTAGGGGGCACGTGCGCACCATTCATGGCCACAGATATCAATCACTGGGTCCTGGCCAGTAATTACCCACCAGTGCCTGGTGATTACTGAGCATCTCCAACAGGGAGGAAGATTGTTTTAATTACAAACAATCTTCTTCCCTGTCAGCTCGAGCACACTGCTGGGGATGGCTTTGCACAGTACAGCCATTTCAATCAGTGTGCTTACAGTGAAGAACACACCCTCCGCCCCTTATTAAAACACTCCCAGTACACAGTTAACCAGGGGTGGACTGGCATTGCCCGAGGGTCCAGGGTCAGTAGGGGGCCCGTGAGAGGATCACTGTCCAGTGACAGTGTGGGGAGTGGAGGAGGAGGCAGTCTCAGATCCCGACCCAGAAGTAGCTCACCTATCACTTCAGGTGGTGGCAGAGTGAGTCGGGCTATGGGTCCGGACACTGTGCTGGTGATGGAGCCGGTGGGCAGTGGGAAAGTGAGAGGCATATTATCTATGGGTGCGGGGTGTACACACCCTGCACCCCCCATGGATGATATGTATCAGGAACAAAGGAACAAAGTCGGAGGTGATCGGTGCAGTGGAGGGACAGTGACAGCACTGATCTCCCTGCATGGATTTCAATGAAGCAGCTGAAAGACTTCCAGCTGCCTCCTTGACATCCATGCAAGGAGATTGGTGCTGTCACTGTCCCTCCACTGCACCGATCATCCCTGACTGTGCATCGGATTTCCCTCCTGGGCCCCCCTCTGTGCTCCATACCCCCCCTTGCAGGTTTCTGATGCTTCGTCTTCTCTGACAGTGTTCAGCCCCCCCCCCCATCCTCCACGGCAGAGCAGAGGAGAGAGGATCTGCTCTGCCTCCCCTGTCCAGATCAGCTGGCAGCTCTATAAATCATTCTCTCTCCCTCTCCCCCTCTCCCCCTCTCTCTCTCCCTCTCTCCTTCTCCCCCTCTCCCCCCCCTCTCTCTCCCTTCCTCTCTCTCCCCTTCCTTTCCTCCATCCCCTCCTTTCATTCTTTCCTCCCTCCCTTCCCTCCCCTCCTTTCATTTCCTTCATTCCTCCCTTTCTTCATTCCTTCCTTCTTCCTTCTAATCCTTTCCTCCCTTTTATTCCTTCCTTCCCTTCCTTCCTTCCTTCCCTCCCTTTTCTTCCTTTCTCCATCCCCTCCCTTCATTCTTTCCTTCCTTCCCTCCCTCCCTCTCTCTCTCCCTTCCTTTCGCTCTCCCTCCCTCCCCTTCTTTCCTTCCTGCCTTCATCTATTTAATCCCTCCTTTTTCTTCCTTCCTTCCTCCCTCCCCTCCTTCCTTCCCTCTCATTCCTTCATACCATCCTCCATCAATTTTCTTCCATTCTTCCTTCCTCCATTCCCTCCCTTTTCTTCCATACCTTCATTCCTTCCTCTATCCCCTCCCTTCGTTTTTCCTTCCCTTCCTCCTCGTCCTTCAATCATTCTTTCCTTCTTTCCCCCTTCCCTCCCTCCCCTTCCTTCAATCCTTCCTTCCTTTCTCCATTCCTCCCTCCCATCATTCCTTTCTTCCTTCATCCATCCCCTCCCTCCTTTCATATCCTTCCTTCCTGCCTTCCTCCCCTCCTTTCATTTCCTTCCTTCCTTCCACCCTCCCCTCCTTCCTTCCCTCACTTTCCTTCAGTCTTTCCTCCATCCATGTCCTTCCTTCCTCCATCAATTCCCTCCCTCCCTCCCTTTTCTTCCCTTCTCTTCCCTTCCTTCCTTTCTCTATTTATTCCCTTTTCTTCCTTCCTTCCTCCCTCCCCTCCTTCCTTCCTTCAGTCCTTCCTTCCCTCCCCTTTCTTCCTGCCTTCCTCTATCCATTCCCTCCCTCCCTCCCTTTTCTTCCTTCCTCCATCCCTTCCCTTCATTCTGTCCTCCCTCCCTCCCTCCCTCCCCTCCTTTAATTTCCTTCCTTCCCTCCTTCCTTCCTTCCTTCCTCCATCCATCCATTCCCTCTCTCCCTTTTATTACTTCCTTTCCTCCCTTCTTTCCTTCCTTCCTTTATTCCCTCCCTCCTTTTTCTTCCTTCCTCCATCAATTTCCTTCCTGCCTTCATCTGTTTAATCCCTCCTTTTTCTTCCTTCCTTCCTCCCTCCCCTCCTTCCTTCCCTCCCCTTCCTTCATTCCTTCCTCCATCCATTTTCTTCCTTCCTTCCTCCATTCCCTCCCTCCCTCCCTTTAATTCCTTACCTTCATTCCATCCTCTATCCCCTCCCTTCATTTTTTCATTCCCTCCTCGTCCTTCAATCCTTCCTTCCTCCCTCCCTTCATTCCTTCCTTCCTTTCTCCATCCCCTCCCTTCATTCCTTCCTTCCTCCCTCCCTCCCCTCCTTCCTTCCCTCCCTTTCCTTCATTCCTTCCTCTATCCTTTTTCTTCCTTACTCCCTCTATCTATTCCCTCTCTTTTCTTCCTTCCTTCCTTCCTTCCTTCACTGCTTTACCTTCATTACTTCGTCCATCCATTTTCTTTCCTTCCTTCATTCCTTCCTTCCTCCATCCATTCCCTCCCTCCCTTTTCTTCCTTCCCTTCCTTCCTCCCACCGCTCATTCATTCCCTTCCCTTCCTTCCTTCCTCCATCCATTCCCTCCCTCCTTCCTTACTTCTTTCCCTTCCCTTTTCTTCCTCCATCCATTCCCTCCCTCCCTAACTTCCTCCATCCATTTTCTTTCCTTCCTTCCTCCTTCCATTCCCTCCCTCCCTTTTCTTCTTTCCCTTCCTTCCTCCATCCCCTCCCTTCATTCTTTCCTCCCACCCCTCCTTCCTTCCCTCCCCTTTCTTCCTCCATCCATTCCCTCCCTCCCTCCCTTTTTTCTTCCTTCCTTTCCTTCCTTTCCTTCCTTTCCTTCCTTCCTTCCTTCCTTCCTTCCTTCCTTCCTTCCTTCCTTCCTTCCTTCCCTTCCTTCCTTCCTTCCTTCCTTCCCTCCATCCATTCCCTTCCTTCCGATATAAGGGGGAACAGGTTCTGTTTATTTATTCCAATCTAATGACAGCCCAACATATACTAGTGCTCCCTACTGACACTGTCCACTGCCCCCACAAAATCATTGTGAAAAAAATAATACATAAATAAATTGTAAAAAATTATTACAAAATTAGATAATAAAAATTAAAATTTTTTTACACCCATGTCATTGCTGCACTGACACCATCCACTGGCCACCCAAATCCTCTCCCTGTACATACTACCCACTGTCATACACTCCACACTGTACATTCCCTATTTAACATTACCTCATTCTGCACTATATAAGTCATCTCAGACACTATTTAACCACACCCTTTTAAGCCATGCCCAATTTTTAGCACAATTTAAAACACACCCCTCCTCTTTCATCCCTTCCTCTCTCACTCCTCCTCCTTCTCTCTCTCTTTCCCACCCCTCCTCTTTTTCACCCTCTCATTCCCCTCTCTCTTTCACTTTCCCCACATGGCAGCCATCTTTAAACCTGAAAGTGCCCAGTGGCTTCTACGGTAAGAAGCCGGGAACATTCATGCAGTCTTTGCTGCAGTAAATATTTAAATGCCCCTTCTATGCAGCTGAGCTGCAATATGTAGGTAGGGTGTTGTGTGGGTGTGCTTGAGTGCAGGCGGGGACACAGGGGGCCCCATTATCTCTTACTGCCCGAGGGCCCCATGAGTTGTCAGTCCGCCCCTGCAGTTAACCCTTTGATCACCCCTCACATTAACCCCTTCCTGCCCAGTGTCATTAGTACAGTGTTGGTGCTTTTTTTTAGCATTGATCACTGTATTGGTGTCACTGGGGTGTCAATGACACCAAGTTAGCTCCCCCCAGTGTCAGAATGTCTGCCACAGTCCTGCTAAAAGTCGCTGATCGCCGCCATTACTAGTAGAAAAAAAAATTCCCATTATCTATACCACCATTTGTAAATGTTATAACTTTAGCATTAACCAATTCATTTACATGTATTGAATTTTTTTTAGCAAAGACATGTAGCAGAATACACTATTACTATGTTTTTTAATAATTTATTTTTATTTTTTGCAACTTATTATTTTAATAAGTTGTACTTTTTATTTGGGGGGGGGGGGGGGTTGGGGGAGATATCAGAAGTCTACATAGACCAATGATGTCTTTTTTTTGAGACAGAGAAAGGGACTGAAGACAGTCCCCTTCTCTTCAGCATGAGCTGCACTGTACATATGTGAGATGGGGAAACAGCTCTCATTGTTTGAATACGGCTTGTGTGGAGTAAATTAAATATTTTGACTGACATGCTGCAGTTTAGCCACAAGATGTCACTGTTTTTCTAACACAGCCTCAGACTGCATAGATATTTGTATATTCATGAAGAGGTGGAGTTTTCACACAGGGTTGAGAGAAAACAGGAAGAAGAGAGAGGAGCCATGTTCTGGAAAATGGTGAATGAGCCGTGTGAGCTGAGAATCTGATGACATCCAGGTGTGAGAACATCCCTCCGTAACCAGAGCTGCAGCTAAGTGAAGCTGATGAGATTGCTGCCAGGAAGCTGATGAGATTGCTGCCAGGAATGCTGATGAGAGCAGAGGAACTAAGCAACATATGCGGTGAGACCGCATGCTTGTTGGAGAGACATTTGTTCTGTTCAGAGTCACCAGCGGATGAAAAGCAGACCAGGGTTGGTAAGGTCGTGCACGCACCTCATTTCAGTGTTGGCACCTTTAGACTGAGTCCAGGCCAATAGTTAGTCAGTTAGGGTCTCTGTTTGTGTCAGGCCACAAGTGTTATTACTGATCATTGGAAGGACTCCACAACTTAAAGTGACATTTCACAATGGAGAGCTGATAAAATCCTACAAACTCAAGCCAGACTGGCGTTTTGCTCAGAAGGAATACTCAGGCACGTGCTACAGGACCAGTTATGGGAGAGGGAATACTGTAGATTTGTGTAAGATTGTAAGCTGTTGTGCGGCACCGCAGGCTAGCCCATACTATACACCCATACACTGTTTCCTGCACTTTTAGGGTAATAACAGGTAAGGTGTGGCAGCTTAGTTGTGCCCACCAGTAGGTAAATTACTACTCTTTTTTTTACCTTCATCATCAGAAGGCGCCGTGCTGTGCAGCACAAGGGTCTCAGCCTTTGGGCTGGGTGTATGCAAATTTATTGTATGTTCCCCGCATTTGTGGTTGTGTTTATTTGCCACATCTAAGTAAAATTCTCTTGTGGCAAAAGCTGGTGTTGGGGTTGCTTTCCTCGTTCGTGACTTCACTGTATCCTGGGGAGCCCACCCCAGTACACGGCTTACACATAAACGAATAGGAGTCTGTTTACTATGTTTTAGTGATGAATGGACATATGAGCAATCAGTACTGACTGCTCACTGTGCTCATTCAAGGAAAGTAAGGGGGGTGGTAAACACGTTTACCAAACCCCTTCCACCACTCTACCTTGACAGCCTTTTTGTGTGCCCGAGCAGCAGCTGCAGCCGGGGGATCAGTGAGAGGGGGCATTGTAGGGAGGGGGTCATAGTGAAGGAGTGTGTGTGAAAATATTTTAAAGCCCCTGTGGCTGCCCTGAAGCCTGTGGGAAAAACAGGAAGTTGGCGTCTGCAGGATAGCCACAGGAGATCAGAGTTGAGCGGGGGATCGGTGCTGGGTAGGGAAGTGATTTGGCAGGGAAAGGGGCCAAAAGAGTGCAAGAGAAGCACAGAATAGCGGTGGCGTGAGGTGGAGAGGCTGGAGACTCAGGGAAGCACATTTTAGCTGAATATCTCTGACCAGCAGATTGCCATTCACTGATCAGAGCTATTGGTTTATTCAACAGAGTCTGATGAACAATTTTGTTATAAGTTCATGCTCACTGAAGTGACCATGAGCTTATAGCAGAAGGAGGGATATCAGGTCTGTACGGTATACAGACCTGGCCAGCTGGAAGTAGTGCTGTAGGTCTGTATGCCATACGGATATGGTAACAAAGGGGTTAAACTGCTGTTAGTTTTATTTTTGCCATCTCTGTCCCATTGGGGAGATTTCCCTTCATGCCCAGTCCCATAGATAAAACAGGGAAGTGAGAGGAAATCCATCCAAAGTGAGGGAATCCTAGGTTTTCACTAGGGTCACCATAACTAGTGTAGTGATTAGACAACTTCCCCTCTGTTAGTGTTCTGGTGAGAGCCCCAAACTTGGTGTTTTCTTTTCATGTTCACTCTCAGTGTTAACAGTAAACAAGACAAATAGAAAGGGTGACTCTCCCTAACAGTGGCAAAGATAGCAATAAAAACCTCACAGATGTTGTAATTCATCTCCATTATATCCAGAACTTAAAAAACAATATTTGCCTGTAGTTTCTGTCTAGGACCCAATATGAATTGATGAATAATAGATGAGTAATTTTAATAGTAAAGGGAGATGCAAAAACTCTACTGAAATGCTTCGGGACACATAAATATTTACCTTTTATCTACATAAAGTTTGTAGTTTTCTAAATTTATAATCGATATATATATATTTTTGACATTTTTGATACAGGTTTCTTTAACTGCTTCCCCGCCGCCCTATAGCAGAATCACATCTCTAGAAACGTGATTTTGCATTTCGTGGTAGGTGGCCCGTACCGCCATTGGTGGCTACAGCTGTCAATCACCAGATCCCAGCAGGAGATTCCCCGCCGGCACCCGATGATAGCCAAGGAACAGTGTAAGGGGAGAGGTCTGTATGTAAACAACACAGATCTCTCCCCTGTCAACACAAACAGGCTGCTTTGTATTGCTCTGCACAGCAGAGCAATACAAAGCAGCTTGTCTCCCTAGTAAAACACACACAGCACATAATGTAAAACACAACACAGCACACAGTTAAACCTTTGATTGCCCAAGATGTTAACCCCTTCCTCAGAATCACTGTCGCAGTCCAGCTATAAGTTGCTGATTGCTGCCATTACTAGTATAAAACAAATTCCAGTATATATACCGCTATTTATAGACACTATAACTTTCACGTAAACCAATTAATTAACATGTACTATACTGTCCCTAGGGGGTTTTCTCTTCGGGAGAGCCCCCTTACCAAGTACTTTGTGGCTGGCTTCGGCTGGCCACAAGGAATGGGGTCCGCCATGCCTTTTGGCTAGACGGACCACATGGGAACCTTGTCCCTGTCAGGAGTTTTATGCCCCGGGGGGTCAGCTTAGAGATCCATCCCCTTCGGGGGAAGGACAAAGCACACCCCTAAATGCACTTTTTTGTGTGGTGTTTTGCATTTGCATGTTTTTTGTGAACACTTATGGGTTTTTCATTTTTCGCACGTTTGCGGACATAAAAAAAAAAAAAAAAATTAATTAACATGTATTGGGATTTTTTTTATCAAAGTCATGTAGCAGAATACATTTTGGACTAAATTTATGACAAAATCTGATTTTTTTTACTGAACATGTTTTATAGGAAAAAGTCAAAAATATATTTTTTTTTCAAAATTGTCGGATTTTTTGTTTATAGTGCAAAAAATAAAAAATGCAGTGGCAATCAAATACCATCAAAAGAAAGCTCTATTTGTGGGGAAAAAGGACATAAATTTCATTTGGGTGCAGTGTTGCATGACCGCTCAATTGTCAGTTAAAGTAATGCAGCGCAAAAAGTGGCCTGGTCAGGAAGGGGGGTAAATTCTCTGGAGAGCAAGTGGTAAATCATAAATTGCCGACCTTTTTACATTTGTTGAAATTGATAATTTAACCTTAAAATTTTACTGAATGTTACAAAACAGGATAAATGCTTCCTGGTTTTGCATATTATTCCTCTGTTTGAAAATATGTATTATAACAGGGCTGAAAAGCATATTCCTGTTTTATTTTTCAAGGCTTAACCTGGCCATTTTCAACTCATTTTTGTCTACTGTCAGCAAACAGTGCATCTTTGTAAATTATTCCTATTAAATACAGGAACATGGCATATCTGAAGCACTCATGCATGCTGAGTGTCACTGCTCTTATCCCCATGCAAAATGTACTTTCCAAGCTCTGAAGTGGTACAGTGCTGATAAGGGCTGGAGCACTGCCTGTTTAAATATCAAATGTGTTTAATATCTTTTTTTGGCCTATCTGTACATATTATTTAGCCTGCACAGGATAGTATGAGTAGTTTGAATTAATGTTATTTTCAGAAGTACAATTTACATCGTTCTATGCTGCATAGTGAATAACATTATGGTTATTTTATTATATGTATCTTGATTATGTATTTTTACCTAAATAGATTAATTTCTGTATGCACATATTATATTTTTATTATTTTATTTTATGTTCTTACCAGACATTGTTAAGTGAATTTTACATACCTAAAATACTGTAGCTCTAATATGTATTATAAAAAAAGGGCATATAATTCTTATACTACATAATCACAAACATAGTCTATCTTATGAAATGATTGAGTTTGCATTACTACTATGATTACTATTATTGTTGTTATTATTACATTTTTTTAATGATGTGTCAGGCAATTTGTTAGAGGATTGAGTCCCTGCAACAAAAAAGCTTGTTCTGATTATAGTGGTGATTATACATATTATGCTTATAAACTACCCTTGATGTGCTATATAGCTAATCAATATCTGAATCTTCATTTAGGAAACAAAGTTGCAAAATAACTTGAAGCTCAAAACAAGAATGTGGGCTTAATGTCTACAAACATGTATATGCCCTAGCCATCAAATATTACAATTGTCTTCCCTCAAAGAGATGCAATGTTTGTGAATAAAACCATATTGATTTAATCCATATTGGAATGAACATCTAGTTTGCTCATTTCTAATTTGCTTTCACAGGTTTCTGTTTATTGTCAATTATTCTTGTTAGCCAGCAATCCAGTATGAAAAAAAATGTGAATCAGAACCTCTGAAAACAAAATAATTGTCTAAAGATCTGCAAAAATGTGCTAGAGAAACCATACAATAGTAAATGAATGTGCCATCTACATTTTTAAGTTTATTTTTCCATTACAGATGCTTTGATTCAGAGTTTAATAGCTACAGTGACCCAAATGTAAATGTTATTTTTTTAATTTACAAAAATGCTTTGCACCATTTTTAAAATCACTATTTGACACTTGCTTTGCTTTCTCTCAGCATGGGAAAAACAGATCATTAAAATAATTGCAAAATAATGAAAACAAATCTTCAACTATAATAATCACATCATTATTATGCCATTATTTAAAATAGGAACTTTCAGTTATTTTATTACTTTTAGTAGGTTAAAAAAATCATCAATGTCTAAATATCTAAATTCTAGTATGAATGCTGGACAAGAAAATGATCTCTGCAAAATGAAGCTCAATTTAATAGCTAGTTTCCTGATTTAGCCTATTTAATTGCACCTTACAGGACACAGGACATATATTCATAGACCATGGGTTATATGCAGAGTATCCTCAGGTGACTAGATGCTGGCAAAAAAACTTTCTGGTGCCCTTCCCTAGAGTGCACCCTTACAAGTCCACCCATTCTATAAGACTTCAGTTTTTTGCTAGTGTCCTTATGTGGATCTGTTCTCCTCTGAAGTATTTTTCTTTTTTAAACATTCAACATTTTTTTTCTCTCACGCTCCTATCAAGACCTGACTGCTTATTGCCTATGGCTACCTAGGAGTTTCCAGACCACTTAATCCAATGTGTACCTTGGGTACTATACCCACACCCCACTACATGGGTCCAGTCTGTAAAGGTCACTTTGGACATTGGATTCTGCAATAGGCACTCAGCTTGGCACATGTGCAATGTGTATGGTTAGCTGTACGATGTTATACAGGTCCAGGACCATGGTCTATTTTTATTGTTCCCAGACCCTAAAGACCCATTTGTGGGTATGCCCATCATGATCGGCAAAGCCTGCAAGCTTAGTAGACGCAGTGTCATGGATAAGGTAAGAAAGGTTTTCCCTGTATGTTGACACTGGTTCCTGGCTTTTCATAACACAATCTGTAGTGTGTAGCACACTATGCAGTTTTATAGGCAGAGGATTTGGGAGCTATTCACTGTATTGTGGTAGCCCCAACGATTTTGTCTCCAACATTTCTCAGTGTAAGCAAATAAAATTTGCCAGTTTCTCTCCTCCTATTTAGACTTAGTTCCCCTCTCCTGAACCTTACCAGGCTTCATGGCCTCTTCCCCAGAACCCTAACCCAGTGGTTGTTGTGGGTCTGTGGACAGGGGGGCTTATTGGAATCTTGAAGCCCCTTAACAAAAAGGGAGCATCCAGATCCTGCCCACTATGATAAGTATGAGGTTCACCAAAAAAGTCAGTAGTAAATAAAAACCCACACACAGCTTTTGACAAGTCCTTTATTACAAAACACAATCTTCAAAATATGTCCCCCAATTTAGAACCACTTAAATTCTGCAAACCCACCAAACATGAAAGAAACTGAATTCTGACACATATATGATCCCACTGAGCCCCTTGAGCCAAATGAGAGCTCCTGTGACTGTCAGTTGTTATAAAGCAGGGGGTATAGTCTGGTGAATGACATCATTGACCCCATACTCATTCACATAGGGGGTGGGATCTGGGTGCCCTGTTTTTGTTAAATTGAGCTACCAGATTCCAATAAGCTCCCCACCCACAGACCCTCACAATTATCTGGCCAGGGTTGTGGGGAAGAGGCCCTTGCCTTCATCAACATGTGGACAAGGTGCTTTGTATATATGTATGTACTGTATATATGCAGTACTATGCAAACGTCTTGGGCTCCTGGGAAAAACACTGTAAAATGAGTGTTTTTATTTATCAATTAACAATCTACAAAATGCATAAAAAAACTTTGCCTTTAAAACAGCATCAATACTCCTAGGTACACTTGCACACATTTTTTAAAGTATAGTTAGTTAAAATACCTACCTTTTTATGACTTCTGTGTGCAGTGAGTGGCATCATTCTCACACTGTGTAGCTCAACATTTCTTGTTGTGAGATTTTGGCTACTCAACATTCTTAACAGATCTTAACAGATCTGGCTGGAAGGAGGGTGATGTCACCCTTTTTCTAGGCACTGCAGGAGGAAACTGGGGAAAGATAAATATAGGTAAATATATTATCTAACTTTTATCCCACAACTTTTTTTTGCACTTTCATCCAGTGTTTTAAGAAGGGGGGGTGAAGGCATCTTGAAAAGAGGACCTGTCCACTGAGGTACATAGTCTGCTTTCAGGAACATGTCAAATATGTTGCTCCAAACCCATGAACATCAAGGTTTTTGGAGATTCTTTTGTAACCCTTTCCAGCTTCATGCAAGTCAACAATTCTTGATCGTAGATCTTCTGAGAGTTCTTTTCTGTGAGGCATAGTTCACATCAGACAGGGCTTCTTGAAACCAGTAAACCCAAAACAGGTGTGTGTTTTTTAAGGGCAGGACAGCTGTCAGCAACACAACCAATATCATCACACTGATTGGAGTCAAGGTTGGCTCACTCCTGGCTCCAATTAGCTCTGGGAGAAGTCATTAAGCTAGGGCCTCACAAAATTTTTTCCCCTGCACTGTGAATGTTTACATGTTATGTGCAATTAAACCATGGCAACATCTAATGTTTGTGTAGTATTATGTTCAGCAGACTGTGTTCTTCTATTGTTGTGACTTAGATGACGTTCAGAGCACATTTTATGCCCAATTCATGCAAAACTCCACGTAATCCCAAGGGGTTCACATAATTTTTCTTGCAACTGTACATTAGAGATGAGGTTTATGCTCCAGGGTAATGCAGGATATGCCCAAAACTCTAGCTGTTCTTGTTTTGATGAATGGGCAAACTAAATGGCCTGTTCAACTACTAATATCAACCCTTTTTGTTACATGTCTATTCAGGGAATGGTGTCCTTATGCATGACCTGACCACAGTCATGTTCCTCAGGTGGGTTATCAGTTTTACCCTTTATCCCTAGCAAACAGTTTAGCATAGCTACGGGACCTAAGGTAAAACCTGCATATTTCACTTCCAAATTAGCAGTTGCTGTCAAAATTACCTCATAACCACTTGCCCTTAAGGACATGCAGTACATGATGGGTAGTGTGAAGGATGGTGTTATGTCACAGAGTCACACTCATGTAGTCTTCTACCACCAGGAAACAAACAGCCAGGGCTCTCAGACATGCTGGCATGCCTTGTACTGGACTTGACACTTCTTTTGAAAAATAGGCTATTGGCCTCATGTGTCCTCCATGATCCTGAGTGACCACAGTCAATATGGTTTCACAATTATCACAAACATACACATGAAAATCAACATTGTAATTTGCTAAACCCAGAGCAGGAGAGGAAACTAATGAGGACCTCAAAGTTTGGTAGGTATTGGTGGATTCTTGGTCCCACTTAATGAGGTCTGAAGTCTCAGTTTTAGTGTGCTGCCTGAGTATGTTGTCATAATGGGAGCAGTCAGGTAACCATTGGTGAAATTAATTGATCATACCAAGGAAAGAGAGCATTTCCTTTTTTTAGTTTTTGGAAGGGGTAGACCCGTAATGGCTTGGATCCTGGACTGGCTCACCATTCTGGTGCCTTGTGACAGAGTGAAACCTAAATAATCCACCGAATTTTAACAATATTGTACCTTATACCTTGCCACCTTGTGTCCCTTTTTACCCAGAAAATTTATCAGAGATATACTGTCCTGCCTACAAGCCTCCCTGTTGGGTGAAAAAGTAATAAGTCATCCATGTACTGGAGCAACGTGGAAACATGGCGGGGTGCCCAACCCTTCAAGGATTCTTGGAGGGCCATGGAATATACAGCCAGAGAATGCACGAAGCCCTAGGGCAATCTGGCCCAGGTTAACTGTTTGTTGGCCAGAGTAAAACATAACAGTGGTTGTGTCTCTTTGTCAACTTGGAAGGAATAAAATATTGCATTGCTTAAATCGATCACAGTATAACACTGTGTATAGTGTAGAATTGAGGTAATCAATAAGGGCACATCTGGGATAATGGGTGCTATTCTCCTCTTTCCCTATTTCTGTTGCTACCTCTTTCTCTAGGATTATAATTATGTTGTAACCCCTGAAAATATGCTTTTTTGGTAGACTTGGGAGCCTCAAAACATCCAGCAGCGTCTTTCTCCATCACTTGTTTTTCAAACGTACCTGCATCCATCTCTGTCCAGTTTGAAATAAGCTGTCTTATTAACAGCAACATTTCAGGTCTGAATCCTGCCATCAAAGTTTTGATATACGTATATAGTACACATCTCTGCACTAGCCATATCCATCCCAGCTTCTTCCTTCCAAACTTTTCTAAACCTTTTCACATACTCTGTCACTGTCTCTTTTGTTCCTTGCATACAAGCAACAGCAGTTGCTAATGATTTCTTACTCTTCCATATTCTCTCCATCTCAGCTGTCACCTCCTCCCAAACCTTTTTCTGAGTGTCTTCAGCCATACATGAGTGGCTGCTGGAGTTCCAGAATCAACTAAATCATGTATGGTAGGCACCTTTGTCCACCCTGAGTCCATGTCATATCCCAAAATTCCATCAATTATTAATTTCATGTCCTGCTGTGAGCACTGTCTGCCTCATGTGGCTATCTTCTTCTTCTCCTCCTCCCTCTGCCCCTCCCTCCTCCCATTCTGTACTATCAGGACTTTGTATATCTTCTGCCTGCACTAGAGGAGGTTGAGTTGGTCTGTCTGCCCTCGGAGATTTGAGGAAATCATCCTCTTTTTTTTTAGGCAAAGCTGAATATACTTGTGTATAAGTTGGCGGAGCAGATGGTGGGGCTAAAGAATGGAGATTTCGATTATTGGGTTCTGGAGTATAACCAGATGCATATTTCAGCCAGTGAAGACCTGCTGCTTTCATATTATTATTATTATTATTATTACTACTATACAGGATTTATATAGTGTTACAATATAACAGGAGACAATCAATGCAGCAACAATACAGTTCAATACAAGAGGGTTAGGAGGGCCCTGCTCATTGGAGCTTACAATCTTTCATATACTTTCTATTCCATTTAGGGTCCCCTGAAAACCATGGGAAAGCTTCCTTCTCCCCCAAACACAGTCCCTTTATCATGTCCATATGAAACTTATCATTAGACCCATCTCTATGTTTTTCATAGCCAGGGACCACTCCGCAATATTTTCTATGAAAGGAACAACATAATAATCATCCCATAACAATACCATTATCACATATTCCTTACACGTTAACCTAGACAATTTAGGATATATTGTCTTTCTTTTTTTCTTAGCAATATCACTTATCGCTTTACGTGGAAGCTTAGGAATGTTGGGCACACGGCCCTTACCATGGACTATACCTAGCTTGAAGCAAAACAGCTGTTAGGCAAAGCACTAAATTATTACAGTGTCAGCACTTATTCTCTGAAGCGGAGAAGCTGTAGTGCTGACAAAACCTTCTCAACAGTTCAGGAGTTTAACACTTAAAAGTATGGACAGTTGTAATTTCCCTATTCTGTAACGCAAATATGCTACATAACAGTTTCTTAACATACAGCAAAAAAACACTTATAATTCCAAAATGGCAAAAATAAATGAGGACTCCTATGAATTCACAATATTATACCTGCCTAGGTAATTTTTCACCAGATATTCCCAAACCTCTGAATTCCCTTTGAGGTTCCAAACTTCAAAGACTCCCCGCGAGATCCAACAATCTCAAACGGTGACTTTGGCTACTATCCCTGGGTTTTAAAGGGGGATGACCAAAGGTAAAACTAATATGAATAGCTCAGCTTACCTGACTGGCCACACCTTTATCCCACTTCTGACACCAAAATTTAAAGGATCAGTTCCTGTCTGCAGCTAAACTATCCTCGATTATAATCGAAAATAATTATTTTCCCCACCAGGCCTGGGAGAAATAAAGCTCCAGACACCAAAGTGTAAAAGTTAAATCTCTGAAAGTTTAATGCAAGACAAGAACTGTTACACAGAACTTAGTGGTTGTTGCTTAATTTTAGGATGACCAATGAAACATTCCACTCTTATCAGTATAGTTACCTGAAGAACAGAAACTGCAAATAGCTGAGGGATACCATATAAGGTAGTTCCATTTACTGGGAATAGAAACTATTCTCAGGAAATGAGAGAGAGGTTACAAGTGAAACTCAAAATCAAAACTAACTGTTTACACATCTAGAAATGGAGGCATTATACAAAATGTATATTTGGACACAGGCACAATTTTCATACTTTTGCCACCAGAATAAATTAAAACAAAACAATCCAAATAAATTTGAAGTGCAGACTTTCAGCTGTAATTCAAGGGGTTGAACATAAATATCAAGTACAAATTTCAGGAACTGCATCCATTTTTATACACAGTCCCTCCATTTTCAGGGGCTCAAATGTAATTGGACAAACGAATATAATCATGAATAAAATGTTCATTTTTAATATTTTGTTGAGAATCCTTTACTGGCAATGACTGCCTGAAGTCTGGAACCCATGGACATTACCAAAGACTGGGTTTCCTCCTTTCTGATACTTTGCTAGGCTCTAGCTGCAGCTGTCTTCAATTATTATATTATTATATATTGTGTTTATATGGCGCCAATAGGTTTGCTCAGCGCTGTACAATAACGTGGGGGGACAGTACATGAGACAATACAGTAACAATACAATACATGAGGGGTTCGAGGGCCCTGCTCTTTCGAGCTTACAATCTAGGAGGGAGGGGGTAGAGGTACAGGAGGAAGTGGATGTGGGGGATGTATTGGTAGGAGAAGTGGAGGAGAACGGCTGTTAAGTGAGGTTGGGGTAGGCTTCCCTGAAGAGGTGGGTTTTCAGGGAGCGCCTGAAGGTGAGGAGAGTAGGTGACAGTCTGATGGATTGGGGTAGGGAGTTCCAGAGGATGAGGGAAGTCCTGGAGAAGTCCTGCAGTCGGGCGTAGGAGGAGGAAACCAGGGAGCTAGAAAGTAGGAGGTCTTGTGAGGAGCGAAGGGTCAGGTAGGGTGGCATTTGGGTATCAGGTCAGTGAGGTAGTTTGGGGCAGCGTTATGAGTGGCTTTGTATGTCAGAGTTAGTAATTTTAATTTAATGCGTTGGGCAATTGGGAGCCAGTAAAGGGATAGACAAGGGGGGGTGGCAGAAGTGGAGCGGTTGGTGAGGTGGATGAGTCTAGCTGCTGAGTTCAGGATAGACTGAAGCGGGGATAGCCTGCGTTGGGGTAGGCCGGTGAGAAGAGAGTTGCAGTAGTCTAGGCGGGAGATAATAAGGGAGTGTACGAGTTGTTTAGTGGTGTCTGGGGGTTAGGAAAGTACGTATCTTGGAGATGTTGCGGAGGTGGAGCCTGCATGAATTTTCTAGTGATTGGACATGAGCTTGGAAGGATAGGTTTGAGTCCAGGGCGACACCTAGGACCTTGGCTTGCGGGGTGGGATTGATGGTGGCGTTGTTGGTCGTGATGGAGAGGATGGGGGGGGGCGCGGGCTGGGGGGAAAACTAGGAGCTCGGTTTTGGAAATTTTTAACTTGAGGAAATGGAGCGACATCCAGTCTGATATGTCGTTGAGGAGGTGGGTGATGCGGGAGGAGACTGAGGGGGTGAGGTGAGGTGAGGGGTGAAGAGGTAAATTTGTGTGTCATCGGAGTAAAGGTGATAGTTAAAGCCGTGGGAGTGTATAAGTTTGCCAAGGGAGGAGGTGTAGATGGAGAAGAGAAGAGGTCCGAGGACAGAGCCTTGGGGGACCCCAACAGAGAGGGGGAGCGAGGGGGAGGTGGCAGTGTTATAGGTAATGCTGAAGGAGCGTTGGGATAGGTAAGAGGAGAATCAGGAGAGAGCAGAGTCCCTGATGCCAAGGGAGTGTAGTTTATTAAGGAGGAGGGGGTGGTCGACTGTGTCGAAGGCCGCGGAGAGGTCGAGGAGTAGGAGGACTGAGTAGTGGCCGTTAGCTTTGGCGGTTAGCAGGTCGTTAGTTATTTTGAGGAGGGCGTCTTTGATGGAGTGTAGGGGATGGAAGCTGGACTGTAGTGGATCAAGTTGGTTGTTGTCTTCAAGTGTTCTTTGTGGGTCTTTTTGCCTTTAGTTTTGCCTTCAGCAAGTGAAACGCATGCTCAATTGGGTTGAGATCAGGTGATTGCCTCGGCCATTGTAGAATATTCCACTTTTTCTTTCAAAAGCTCCAGGGTTGCTTTTGCAGTGTGTTTTGGATCATTGTCCATCTGTCCTGTGAAGCGCCGTCCAATCAACTTTGCTGCATTTGTCTGAATCTCGGCTGACAGTATATCTCTAAACACTGCAAAATTTATCCTGCTGCTTCTGTCTTCTGTCACATCATCAATAAACACCAATGACCCAGTGCCAGTGGAAGCTATGCATGCCCATGCCATCACACTGCCTCCACCATGTTTTATAGATTACGGTGTGTGCCTTGGATCATGAGCTGTTCCAAGCCTTCTCCACACTTTTTTTCTTCCCGTCATTCTGGTACAGATTAATATTAGTTTCATCCGTCCAAAGAATGCTTTTCCAGAACTATTCTGGCTTTTAGATGTTTTTTGGCCAAATCTAATCTAGCTTTTCTATTCTTCAGGCTTATGAATGGTTTACACCTTGTGGCGAACCCTTTGTATTTGCTCTTGTGAAGTCTTCTCTTGATTGTAGAATTACAATGATATGCCACCTCCTGGAGAGTGTCCACTTGTCTGGATGTTGTGAATGGGTTTTTCTTTACCATAGAGAGGATCCTGCGATCATTCACCACTGTTGTCTTCCGTGGACGTCCGTGCCTTTTTATGTTGCTGAGCTCACCTTTCTTCAGAATGTATCAAACTGTTGATTTGGCCACTCCTAATGTTGCTGCTATCTCTCTGATGGATTTGTTTAATTTTTGAAGCCTTACATTAGCCTGTTTCATTTGCATGGACAGCTCCTTTGTATGCATGATGTATGTTCACAGCAATAGATTCCAAATGCAAATATTACACTTAGAATCAACTCCAAACCTTTTACCTGCTTAATTTTTTGAAGAAATAATGGAGTAGCCCACACCTGGCCATGAAACAGCTTTTGATTCAATTGTCCAATTACTTTTGGTTCCTTGAAAAAGGGGGAATGGCTACTTTTAAGAGCTGTAATTCCTAAACCCTTCCTCCAATTCGGATGTACATACCCTCAAATTAAATCTGAGAGTGTGCACTTTCAGCCCATATCCAGTATATAACTATAGCTTGAATATGTTTTGGTAAATACCTTAAAAAACTACAATTATGCCTGTGTCCAAATTTATATGGACCTAACTGTATTTCCTTACAACTGCCAATGTAAACTTTCAGCTGTGCAAAAAGTCATTTGTTAGTGGTGAGAAGAGAGGTGGTGGAGAGAATACTCCATAAAGAGTTCATGATGTATGTTCTGAAGTGTTCGTGTAACCTTCTTTATGTAGGTCACAAAAAATGTACCTTTCTAAAACTAATAGGCAAACATTGCAGATTTATTAAGGATGGTTGCAACAAATACAGTGTACCATTTTCTGGAACACCATAACAAGAATACATCTGGATTAGTGGTATGGGGAATTGAACATACATATATTGAAAGGTGACCTCACAGACAATGAGAGATTCTTAAATTTGTGTAGACAGACAAATTATGCACTTTGTCACTGAATGGTCTGAATGAGGAGTTGGAGGTGCAGAGTGTTGTTGAAGAAATTCACTTCACTTCACACTCTGTCTTAATATCATTATTATGATCCATATATATATTATAAATTTCTTTATATTTCATTGTTTTTGGTTTTGTTTTTAATTTTTAGTTTTTGACTTTGACATGTTAGGGCACTTTTTTGTGATCGAGCAGTATCTTATCAAGCAAGTTGTTTTATCTAATTCTACTGTTAAAGTTTCATATTGTATCATCAGGAGATGCTTTTATTGTTTTTATTGAGTTTTATTTATTTTAAAATAACACATCACATAAATTGGTATCTTGTAGGTCACTTTACTTGATTTCTGTAATTCAATATATTGGATACCCATTGGACTTCAACAATATGACGGATGAGATGTGCAATGAGGTCATCAGGTCATCCTCTGCCTTCTAGTATCCCCACATTATTTATTGCAGCCCTAGGTCTCCTTCTCCAAGATTTTAGAGAGAGCCAGTGCCTTGAAACAGGTTATCTTGGAGACATGCCATCATGTCTAATGGAACTTTCTGGTGCTGAAGACTCAAAAACATGGCTACCTGAAGTCTTCCTGTCCAGCGGTGATGTGCTTCCAGTTTGGGTGTCCTTGTTGGCTTGCATGCACTCACATCCATCCTTCTCTCCAGTTTTGGATGTTTTCCTACCTGTCAGCTGTATGATACATCTGTGCCCTCCCTGTTCATTCACACAGAGTATGTATTATGCTGGTTCCTCATTGCACATTGCAGATACCACAGTAAGCATCTTAATAATGATTATACAGTAGTGTGAAGTGTTATTATCCTTTTTGTGGACTTATTTTTATTTTTTATTTAATAAAGCACTTATTTATGCTTGAGAGAAGTAGCAGAATGTGTTTTGTGGAGTAATACCACTTAAACTCATGGTATATGTAAGAAATATCTCATTAAGTAGACAACTTTGAGAAAAAAAATCTAAACGTTTTTCTCAAAAAAATAAAATCTTCTGTGGACTCAAAATACCTTTTAGCAAATACCTTGGGGTGTGTACTTTCCAAAATGGGAAAATTAGAAGCTTCCGTCACATATCCACCTATTCTTCTAATGTTGGGCCTACATGTAATGTTCTTTATTTTTCATACAGCCGTGTCGATCAATGCAGATAAAGAATGAAAAAAATGAAAAAATTATATGCTGAACTATAAGAGCTACCACCCACTGACCACCCCACACTCTTAATGCTTGGGCATATGAAAAAAGGAACCAAATAATCCATTCACACCAGTTGATGTTACATAGTTACATAGTTAGTGAGATTGAAAAAAGACAGTAGTCCATCTAGTTCAACCAACAAGAAAAAGATATTGCAAACTGGGAATCTGTATTCTGGAGTGATGAGACCAAGATAAATGTTTTTGGAAGTGATGGCTTCAAAACTGTATGGCATTGCAAAGGTGAGGAGTACAAAAAAAAATGCATGGTGCCTACAGTGAAACATGGTGGTGGCACTGTGGGGTTGCATCAGTGGTCCTGGTGTCTGTGAGATGCATTTCATTGATGGTACTCCTTTTCCAAAGGAGTGTACTTATTTATGCTGAGCACTGTAGAGCCAAGTGAAATAAACATATAGACACCTTTTCGTACCAGTATCTAGCTTTTCAGGTGGCTAAATACGGCTGCATCATTTTGTTGAAGTCTACACCTCCCTTATCAAGATTATATGGTTGAATGGAAGACAGGATGAATACATCCCATTTGTCCTTCCACATCACCGCCAGTAGTTCTCCTTCAAGCAGACTTTCTCCCCCTTTATAACTTTGGTGTTAATGAGCCATTGGAGGAAGTCTCTGCAATTAGATTGCATGTTGCCACAGAAGTCAGTTCCTTGATTGAACAAATATCTAAAAAGTGGAAATATACAAATGGTACCCCTTACGGAACAAGGGTGACAACAAGTCTCACACTATCTTTCTACTGCTACCCATGTAGCCTCTGCATTCAGAGAACTCCATTTGACTGTCTTTTGCCTTGTAAATTTTAAAATGATATATATAGCCTGTTTCCCTCTCCCAGAGCTTATACATTTGACCCCATACACTATCTGCTATGCTTGCTGGGAGAAATTGCTTGAATACAAGCCTGCCATTAAAATGTGCAAGGGGTTCATCTGTGCAGATGTTTTGTTGAGGCTTATACACATCTGCACATTTCAAGGAAACATAATTTACGAGGGGCCACAACTTGTGGATCCAATCATAGTCAGGGTCCCCCTGAGGATGACAGAAGGTATTGTTATTGAAATGCAAGTTCTTATATCTACACCTGGCCATTGCAGCAGAGAACATGGACATACACTATATTGCCAAAAGTATTGGGACGCCTGCAGGGGTGGACTGACCATTTGGAAGCTCGGGCACTGCCTGAGAGCCAGAGGTCAGTAGGGGGCCCCATGAGATGCCCCTGGTACCTTTTTCATAGTTTTTTTTGAGTTTGGGGGTAGGACACAGGGGCCCCATGATCCCCTATTGCCCGGGGGCCCCATGAGTTGTCAGTCCACCCCTGGACGCCTGCCTTTACACGCAGATGAACTTTAGTGGCATCCTAGTCTTAGTCTGTAGGGTTCAATGTTGAGCTGGCCCACCCTTTGCGGCTATAACAGCTTCAATTAACCTGGGAAGGCTGTCCACAAGGTTTAGAAGTGTGTCTATGGGAATGTTTGACCATTCTTCTAGAAACACATTTGTGAGGTCAGGCACTGATGTCGGACGAGAAGGCGCCTGGCTCACAGTCTCCAGTCTAATTCATCCCAAAGGTGTTCTATCGGGTTGAGGTCAGGACTCTGTGCAGGCCAGTCAAGTTCCTCCATCCCAAACTTGCTCATCCATGTCTTTATGGACCTTGTTTTGTGCACAGGTACACAGTCATGTTGAAACAGGAAGGGGCCATCCCCAAACTAATCCCACAAGTTGGGAGCATGAAATTGTCTAAAATGTCTTGGTATCCTGATGACTTCAGAGTTCCCTTCACTGGAGCTAAGGGACCAAGCCCAACCCCAGAAAAACAACCCCACACCATAATCCCTCCCTCCACCAAACTTTACACTTGGCACAATGCAGGCAGGCAAGTACCATTCTCCTGGCAACCGCCAAATCCATACACATCCATCGGATTGCCAGACAGAGGAGTGTGATTCATCACTCCAGAGAACACATCTCCACTGCCCTAGAGGCCAGTGGTGATGTGATTTACACCACTGCATCTGATGCTTATTACACAGGTGGCAACCTATCATGGTACCATGCTTGAATTCACTGAGCTCCTGAGAGCAACCCATTCTTTCACAAATGTTTGTAGAAGCAGTCTACATGCCTAGGTGCTTGATTTTATAAACCTGTGGCCATGAAAGTGATTGGAACACCTGAATCCAATGATTTGGAGGGGTGTCCCAATGCTTTTGGCAATATGTGGAACAGATCCACATCTGTCTGTTTTAGGATCAGATTGTATGCCGGAGGGTGTCAGTGGACACAGGTCCACTGACACCAGCCACTCCATAGAGAACTATGGATGGTCCTATCAGGTCCGCCTGAAAAACTGACTGTTAGTGTGAAAGGTCCAGCCAAAACTGTTTTTTTTTAGTGCTTGGATAGAGTGGGAAGGATTAGAACTCTTGCCTATTTTTCTACTGCTATTTGGGTCTCTTTTAATGGGATTTCTATTCACGTACTGTTCATGTGACAAAGGTTTAAATTGGTTGTAAACCTCAACATGAACCATGAACAAAACATATCCCTCTATAGTGTTTACTTGTCTCAAATATGAGCACTGGATGTTATTTCTGTCTACTGCTTTGTTCCTGTGCTATTAGCATGAATCACTTCTGACATGTTTTCCTGACACCAAAAGAAAAATGGTGACATCCAGCAAATTGGCAGCCTCAGCTCGGTTCCTCTGAGCTGTGTGGAGGGTGTGTGTATCTTCCCACCAATCAGCTCACAGAGCTCTCCTCTCTAAGCTCTGCAGAGTGTATTTTCAGCTCTTCCTCCCCTTTTCTCTGAACTCTCAGACTCTCATACATTAATACTTTGAATGGATGTTGAGGAGAGAAGACAGGTACAACAGTAAGATTTGTTTCATCTCTGTGCATCACCTGAGGCTAGTCACTTCATTGGGGAAATGTAAGGATTGACAACCACTTTAACCACTAGCCTACAGGGCACTTTTACCCCCTTCCTGCCCAGGCCAATTTCCAACTTTCAGCGCTGTCACACTTTGAATGACAATTGCGTGGTCATGCAACACTGTACCCATATGAAATTTTTATAATTTTTTTGTGACAGAGCTTTATTTTGGTGGTATTTAATCACCTCTGGGTTTTTTATTTTTCCTAAACAAACCAAAAACCACTGAACATTTTGAAAAAAAAAGTTTTTTCTTAGTTTTTGTTAGAAAATTTTGTAAATAAGTGATTTTTCTCCTTCACTGATGTGCGCTAATGAAGCTATAGTGATGGGCACTGATAGGCTGCACTGATGGACACTGATAGGTGGCACTGGTAGGTGGCACTGATGGGCATTGACAGGCATTACTGATGGGCACTGAAAGGCAGCACTCACATATGGCACTGATAGGCGGCACTGACTGGCACTGTTAGGTGGCAATGACTGGCACTGTTAGGTGGCACTAATAGGCAGCAGGGACAGGCACTGATAGGCGGCACTGATGCACACTGATAGGCGGCACTGACTGGCACTGAGACATTCTTGTTATCGGCAGTCTTTTCCTCATGCACTGTCACAGCGTGAGGAGAGGAGAGGTGGTAACCGGCAATTCACACAGGGGACATTTACACCGATAATCAGGGCACTGATCATCAGTGCCCTGATTATCAGTGCAGCCCCATCAGTGCCCTGATTATCAGTGCAGCCCCCTCAGTGCCCACCAGTGCAGCCATTGAGTGCCCATCAATGCAGCCTGTCAGTGCCCATCAGTGCAGCCTATGAGTGCCCATCAGTGCTGCCTATCAGTGCCTCCTCATCAGTGCCCATTAGTATAGCCTATCAGTGCCAATCAGTGAATCCTATCAGTGTCCATCAGTGCAGCCTTATCAATCGCACATCAGTGAAGAAGAAAAATTACTTATTTGCAAAGTTTTATAACAGAAACTAAGAAAAATGTTTTTTTTTGTAAATTTTCATTTTTTTTTTCATTTGTTTAGAAAAAAATTAAAAACCCAGTGGTGATTAAATACCACCAAAAGAAAACTGTCTGTCCCAAAAAAATGATAATTTAATTTGGGTACAGTGTTGCATGATCACACAATTGTCATTCAAAGTGCGACAGCGTTGAAAGCTGAAAATTGGCATGGGCAGGAAGGGGGTAAAAGTGCCCAGTAGGCAAGTGGCTAAAGTGGAACTATTCTCTCCTATCCTTTTCAGTCCAGGAAGCTGCCATTTTAGCCTCTGTTTGATTTGCAACTGCCATGGTGCTGCACACCATTTGATGCACACCAGCCACTTGATAGTCCGACAGTTTGGTTGAGAGCACAAACATATGTGACAGTTAGCATTCCCAGAATGCCAGGAATGTAAATATTTTTTGAAACTGTTAAATTGATGGGTTTAATTCCACTTTAATGAAACAGGTAGTCAAGGAAAATCTCCAACAGCAACATATACAAAAATAACAGTTTCCTGTTTTTTTTTCTAATTAAATTGCAGTTGGAAAGAAGTTTGTCTCTTTGAAACAAATGGAAAGAAATTGAAACCAAAGCAATATAGTTTCCCTAAAGAATAATATGTAGTTACTTTATATGTATTTGTTCAAAAGATTTTTATATACTTTTTTACTGCTTAGTGCCAGGATTTAATCAGACTAGAGGAGCAGCAAAATAAATTCCTGTGCTGTAATTTTAGCTACGTCAAAGTGCCTTGGGAATTTCTTTGTCATGTAATACAGTACATAGGAGTATTAATAGTTTATTTGAAATAAATTAACAAAATGGAAAGTAAATGAAGTGAATAGAAATCCAAATCAAATCACTATTTGGTGTCACCAGCCTTTCCCTTCAAACAGCATCAATCCTTCTAGGTACACTAGCACACAGTTTTTGAACGAACTCAGCAAATAGGTTGTTCCAAACATCTTGGAGAACTAACCACAAATCTTTTGTCTCTTCATGTAATCGCAACTATAAACCAATAAATTTGCCTGACTATTCAGAACAAAAATAATTACAGGCTATTGTGTGGAGATCACAACTGATAAATCAATGTGAGAGCCGTGTGTCAATCTCTCTTCGCATGGCCCTCACATTGATCTTCATGTAATCCCAAACAGGCTGGACGGTGTTGCTCTTTTTTACACTGAAGATAGTTCTTAATGACATTGGCTATGTTTTTGTCCTGCTGCAGAATAAATTTGGACCAATCATATGCCTCCCTGATGTATAGCCTGATGAATACGTATCTGCCTGTATTTCTCAGCATTGAGGACACATGGATCCTGACCAAATCTCCAACTACATTTGCAGAAATGCAGACCCAAACTTTCAAGGAACCTCCGCCATGCTTTACTGTTGCCTGTAGACATTTCTTATTTTACTGCTCTCCAGCCCTTCAGTGAACAAACAGCCAAATATTTAAAATTTTGACTCATCAGTCCAGAGCACCTGCTGCCGTTTTTCTGCACCCCAGTTCCTATGTTTTCATGCATAGTTGAGATGCTTAGTCTTGTTTCCACATCTGAGGCATGGCTTTTGCTTTGTTGAAGACCACTTCTGGCTAGACCTCTTCGGGCAGTAAAGGGGTGTATCTGTGTCCCACTGGTTTCTGCCAGTTCTGTGCTGCTAGCACTGCTAGAACTTGTGTTTTGTTGCTGTGCTCATTCTTGCCATGGTGTTTGACCTGTGACCAGGGGCAGACTGACAACTCATGGGGCCCCTGGGCAGTAAGAGATAATGGGGGCCCCCCCGTCCCCCCACCTACACTCAAGCCACACCCACACAACACCCTATCTACATATTGCAGCTCAGTTGCATAGAAAGGGCATTTAAATATTTACTGCAGCAAAGTCTGCATGAATGTTCCCGGCTTCTTTCTGTAGAAGCCACTGGGCACTTCCAGGTTTAAAGATGGCTGCCATGTGGGGGAAGTTAAAGAGGGAGGGGAGTTAGAGGTTGAAAAAGAGGAGGGCTGTGAGAGAGAGAGAGGAGGAGGAGTGAAAGAGGGAGGAAAGGATGAGAGAGGAGGGGTGTGTTTTAAATTGCGCTAAAAATTGGCCATGGCTTAAACGGGGTGTGGTTAAATAGTGTCTGAGATGACTTATATAGTGCAGAATGAGGTAATGTTAAATAGGGAATGTACAGCGTGGAGTGTATGACAGTGGGTAGTATGTACAGGGAGAGGAGTGCGGAGTGTATGGCTGTGGGTAGTATGTATAGGATGGTGTCAGTAGGTGGTGTCAGTAGTTCTTCATTTTTAGTAGTATTTTTTTTTTACAATTTTATGATTTTTTTTTACAAATTAATGTTTTATTATTTTTATAATTTTTTTTCAAAATGCTTTTGGGTGGCCAGTGGATGGTGTCAGTAGAGCAATGGTGTGGTGTCAGAATTTTTATTATCTAATTTTTAATTATTTTTACTAATTTATTTCTGTATAATTTTTTTTCACAATGATATTGTGCGGGCAGTGGACAGTGTCAGTAGGGAGTGAACAGGGAGCACTAGTATATATGTTGGGCTGTCATTATATTGGGATGAATAAACAGAACCTGTACCCTCTTATGAAGGAAGGAAGAAAAAAGGAAGGAAAGAAAGAAAGAAGGGAGGGAATGGAGGAAGGAAGGAAGGAAGGAAGGAAGGAAGGATGGGAGGAAAGAATGGAGGAAGGAATGAAGGAAATAAATAAAATGGATGGAGGAAGGAATGAAGGAAAAGGAAGGAAGGAAGGGGAGGGAGGAAAGGAAGGGGAAGGGAGGGAGGGAGGAAGGAAGGAATAAAAAGGGAGAGAGGGAATGGATGAAGAAAGAGGAGGGAAGGAAGGAGGGGTGGGAGGAAAGAATGAAGGGAGGGGATGGAGGAAGGAAGGGAAAGAAGAAAAGGGAGGGAATGGATGGAGGAAGGAAGGAAAGAAAATGGGTGGAGGAAAGAATGAAGGAAAAAGGATGGAAGGGAGGAAGTTAGGAAGGGAATGAATGGAGGAAGAAAGGGGAGGGAAGGAAGAAAGGGAAGGTGAGGAAGGAAAGAAGGAAGGCTGTAAGGGGAGGGGAGGAAGGAAGGAGGGAAGGAAGAAAGAAAGAAAAAGGAGGGAATAGATGGAGGGAGGAAGGAAGGGGAGGGAAGGATGGAAGGGGAGGGAGAAAGAAAGGAAGGAAGGAAAAAGGATGGAAGGGAGGAAGTTAGGAAGGGAATGAATGGAGGAAGAAAGGGGAGGGAAGGAAGAAAGGGAAGGTGAGGAAGGAAAGAAGGAAGGCTGTAAGGGGAGGGGAGGAAGGAAGGAGGGAAGGAAGAAAGAAAGAAAAAGGAGGGAATAGATGGAGGGAGGAAGGAAGGGGAGGGAAGGATGGAAGGGGAGGGAGAAAGAAAGGAAGGAAGGAAAAAGGAGGGAGGGAATGGATGGAGGAAGGAAGGAAAGAAAGGAAAGGAAAGGAAAGAAAGAAAGGGAAAGAAAAGAAAGAAGGAAGGGAGGGGATAGAGGAAGGAAGAAAAGGGAGGGAGGGAATGGATGGAGGAAGGAAGAAAATGGATGGAGGAAGGAATGAAGGAAGGGGAAGGAAGGAAGAAAAGGGAGGGAGGAAGAGAATGGATGAAGGAAGGAAAGAAGGGAGGGAAGGAAGGAAGAAAGGGGAGGGAGGGAATGGATGGAGGAAGGAAGGAATGAAGGAAGGTGAGGGAAGGAGGAAGGAAAGATGGGAGGAAGGAAGGAAATGAAAGGAGGGGAGAGAGGGAGGAAACAATGAAGGAAGGTGATGGAGGAAGGAAGAAAAGGGAGGGAATGGATGGAGGAAGGAAGGAATGGATAGAGGAAGGGATGAAGGAAGGGGAGGGAAAGAAGGAAGGAAGGAGGTGAGGGAGGAAGGAAGAAAAGGGAATGGAAGGAAGGGAAGAGAAGGGAAGGGAAGGAAAAAAAGGGAGGGAGGTAATGGATGGAGGAAGGAAGTAAATGGATGGAGGAAAGAATGACGGAAAGGGAGGGAGGGAAGGAAGGAGGAAAGGGAGGCAGGAAGGAAGGAAGAAAAGGGAGGGAACAGATGGAGAGAGGAAGAAAGGGGAGGGAGGAAAGGAAGGAAAGGGCAGGAAGGAAGGGAGGAAGAAAGAAAGGAAGGAAGGAAGGAAGGAAGGAAAAAGGAGGGAGGGAATGGATGGAGGAAGGAAGGAAGGAGAGGGAAAGAAGGAGGGGTGGGAGGAAAGATTGAAGGGAGAGGATGGAGGAAGGAAGGGAAGGAAGAAAAGGGAGGGAGGGAATGGATGGAGGAAGGAAGGAAGGAAGTAAAGAAAATAGATGGACAAAGTAATGAAGGGGAAGGAAGGAAGGAAGGAAGGAAGGAAGGAAGGAAGGAAGGAAGGAGGGAAGGAAGGAGGGGAGGAAATGAAAGGAGGGGAGGAAGGAAATGAAAGGAAGGAAGGAAGGAAGGAAGGGAGGGGATGGAGGAAGGAAGAAAATTGAGGGAGGGAATGGATGGAGGAAGGAAGGAAGGAAATGGATGGAGGAAGGCATGAAGGAAGGGGAGGGAAGGAAGGAAGGAAGAAAATTGAGGGAGGGAATGGATGAAGGAAGGAAGGAAAGGATGGAGGAAGGGATGAAGGAAGGAGAGGGAAGGAAGGAATGAAGGAAGGAAGGAAGAGAGGGAAGATGGAAGGTAGAAAAGGGAATGGATAGAGAAAGGAAGGGAGGGAGGGAATGGAGGAAGGAAGGAAATGGATGGAGGAAAGAATGAAGGAAAGGGAGGGAAGGAAGGATGGGAGGGATAAAGGAAGGAAATTAAAGGAGGGGGGGGGAGGCAGGAAGGAAGGAAATGAAAGGAGGGGAGGACGGAAAGCATGAAGAAACGGAGGGGATAGAGGAAGGAATGAAGGAAGGGAGAAAGGAAAGTAGGGGAGGGAAGGGGGAAAGAAGGAAGGAATGATTGAAGGATTGAGGAGGAGGGAGAGAAGGAAAAAATGAAGGGAATGGATAGAGGAAGGAATGAAGGTAAGGAAGAAATGGGAGGGAGGGAATGGAGGAAGGAAGGAAAGAAGAAAATGGATGGATGGAAGGAATGAAGGAAGGGGTGGGAAGGAAGGAGGGGAGGGAGGGAGGGAGGGAGGGAGGAAGGAAGAAAAAGGAAGGATGAAAGGAAGGAAGGAAGGAAGGAAGGAAGGAAAGAAGGGGTGGGAGGGAGAGCAAAAGGAAGGAAGGGAGAGAAGGAGGGAGGGAGGGAAGGAAGGAAATAATTAAGGGAGTGGATGGAGGAAGGAAGAAAATGGAGGGAGGGAGGGAATGGATGGAGGAAGGAAGGAAATGGATGGAGGAAGGAATGAAGGAAGGGAAAAGAAGGGAGGAAGGAAGGAAGAAAAGGGAGGGAGGGAATGGATGAAGGAAGGAAAGAAGGGAGGGAAGGAAGAAAGGGAGGGAGGGAAGGAATGGATGGAGGAAGGAAGAAAGGAAGGGAATGAAGGAAACAAAAGGAAGGATGGGAGGAAAGAATGAATGGAGTGGAGGGAGGAAAGAAAGAATGAAGGGAGGGGATGGAGGAAGGAAGAAAAGGGAGGAAGGGAATGGATGGAGGAAGGAAGGAAGGAATGGATGGATGGGAGAGAGGGAGAGAGAGAGAGAGAGAGAGGGGGGAAGAGAGGGGGGGAGAGAGGGGGGCGGGGAGAGAGGGAGGGAGAGAGATGGGGGGAGAGAGAGAGGGGGGGGGAGGGAGAGAGAGGGGAGAGGGAAAGGGGGGGGGAGAGAGAGTGAGAGAGTACTTTCAGAAGCATCACAGAGCTTCTGGCTGATCTGGACAGGGGAGTCAGAGCAGATCCTCTCTCCTCTGCTGTGGAGGATGGGAGGAGGGGCTGGACACTATCAGAGAAGATGAGGCATCAGAGACCTGCGAGGGGGGAAATGAGGAACACAGAGGGGGGGTCCAGGAGGGAAATCCGATGCACAGTCAGGGATGATTGGTGCAGTGGAGGGACAGTGACAGCACCGATCTCCCTGCATGGATTTCAACAAGGCAGCTGGAAGCCTTCCCTCCCGTCACCCGACTCACTCTGCCACCAGAAGTGACAAGTGAGCTACTTCTGGGTCAGGATCTGAAACTGCCTCCTCCTCCGCTCCCCACACTGTCACTTGACAGTGATCCTCTCATTGGGACCCCTTCTGACCCCGGGCCCTCAGGCAATACCAGAATGCCCAAATGGTCAGTCCGCCTCTGCCTGTGACATGAAACTGTCTTCCACAACCCCACCTTAGTTTCAGCGTTTGACTGATCCTTATCCAGTTTTAAGCCTCCTACACAGCTGTTTCTGTTTCAGTTAATGGCTGTGGGGACAATTCACAAAGTGGTATCTTACCGCATTCAAGTATGCGGTAAGATACCGCACAGTGTTTTTTAAAAAAATATTGGCATTCACTAAAAAAATGCTACTAAAATACTGAATGAGATAGTCATACGGTATTTTAGTAGTGAGAACATGCAGTAATGTAATGAGTCATCAGCTGTCAACTGGTTCCCAGCTGACAGCTGAATGTAAAATAAAGATTTACTGGCAATTAAAAATTAAGGAAAAAAAATGGCGTGCCCCCAATCCATACCAAGCCCTTCAGGTTTGGTATGGATTTTGAGGGAAACCGCCACATCAAAATTAAAAAAAAACCCTCATGCAGTCCAGCAGGTCAGGAAAGGGGGGACGAGCAAGCACCCCCTACCCTTGAACCATACCAGGCCACATGCCCTCAATATGGGAGGTTGCTTTGCGGCAGGGGGCTCTGTTTTGCCCCAAAGCACCTTATCCCCATGTTAACGAAGACAAGGGCCTCTTCCCCACAACCCTGGCTTTTGGTTGTGGGGGTTTGTGGGCAGGTGACTTATCAGAATCTGGAAGCCATCTTTAACAAGGGGGCTCCCAGATCCCAGTCCCTCCCATGTGAATGAGTAAGAGATACATGGTACCCCTACTCATTCACCAAAAAAGGGTAGTGTAAAAAAGCACAGGAGACAGTTTTTGACAAGTCCTTTATTAAAATAACTAATATAAAAAAATGTAGATCCATTGTCAATCATGATGCCTGCCACAAGCACTGACAGTTCTTAAATAACTAAGAGGCGGGCTGACAGCTCCCCCTTGTGCCATCATTGACTAGGGCATGCTGGGTAGATGTGTAAATACCACATAGAATTGAATTGAATAGTGAATTGACATTTTCAGTATCACATGTGATATGTGACAGACATAACACATGTGATAATCTTTAGTGAATTGCCACCTGTGTTTGAACCTACATATGAAATTATTATTAATTATTATTATACGCACCCGCTTAGCATAACTGGCTAATCATACACCTTACTCTAATCCTACCAAATCCCTGACTTTGTGTATGTGTAAAAAGTGTGCAAGTATAAGAACTGATGCTGGTTTGAAGCCAAATGGTAGTGACACCAACTATTGATTTGATTTTGATTTTTCTTCTTTTGTTCACTTTGTATTTTGCTAAAGTTATAAAAATAAACTATTAAAATATATATTTTTGAAATCATTTTAATTTACAGCATTTCTTAAAAAAAAAAAAAAAAAATATATATATATATATACACACACTATATTGCCAAAAGTATCGGGGCACCCCTCTAAATCATTGGATAAAAGGTGTTCCAATCACCTCCTTGGCCACAGATGTATACAATCAAGCACCTAGGCATGCAGACTGCTTCTACAAACATTTGTGAAAGAATGGGTCGATCTCAGGAGCTCAGTGAATTCAAGCATGGTACCGTGATAGGTTGCCACCTGTGCAATAAGTCCATCCATGAAATTTCCTTGCTATTAAATATTCCACAGTCAACTTTAGTGGTATTATAAGAAAGTGGAAGCAACTATTAACAACAGCAACTCAGCCTTTAAGTGGTAGAGTATGTCAAATGACAGAGCGAGGTCCGTGCATGCTGAATCTCACAGTGCACAGAAGTGGCCTTCAGATTAGCACAACAACAGTGCATAGAGAGCTTCATGGAATGGGTTTCCATGGCCGAGCAGCTGCATCCAAGCCTTACATCACTAAGTGCAATGCAAAGCGTTCGATGCAGTGGTGTAAAGCATGCCACCATTGATCTATAGAGTAGTGGAAACGTATTGTCTGGAGTGACAAATTACACATATCTGTCTGGCAATCTGATGGATGTTTCTGGGTTTGGAAGCTGCCAGAAGAACGGTACTTGCCTGACTGCATTGTGCCAAATGTAAAGTTTGGTGGAGGGGGGATTATGGCGTGGGGTTGTTTTTCTGGGCTTGGCCCCTGAGCTCCAATGAAGAAAACTCTTAAGGCGTCAGCATACCAAGACATTTTGGACAATTTCATGCTATCAACTTTGTGGGAACAGTGTGGGGATGGCCCTTTCCTGTTCCAACATGACTGAGCATGAGTGCACAAAGCAAGGTCCATAAAGGCATGGATGCAGGGGCGGAGTGACCATTGGGGAACTCGGGCACTGCCCGAGGGCCCAGGGTCAGTAGGGGGTCCCATGAGATGTCCCTGGTACCTTTTCATAGGCTTTTTTGGGTGTGATTTGAGTGTGGGCGAGGACACAGGGGCCCCATGGTCCTCTATTGTCTGAGGGCCCCATGAGTTGTCAGTCCGCCCCTGCATGGATGAGTGAGTTTGCGGTGGAGGAACTTGACTGGCCTTTACAGAGTCCTTACCTCAACCTGATAGAACACATTTGGGATGAATTAGAGCGGAGACTGCGAGCCAGGCCTTCTCGTCCAACATCATTGCCTGACCTCACAAATGCGCTTCTGGAAGAATGGTCAAACATTCACATAGAAACACTCCTAAACCTTGTGGACAGCCTTCCCAGAAGAGTTGAAGCTGTTATAGCTGCAAAGGGTGGGCCACCTCAATTTTGAACCCTACGGACTAAGACTGGGATGGCAATAAAGTTCATGTGAGTGTAGAGGCAGGTGTCCCAATACTTTTGCCAATATACTGTATATATATATATATATATACACACATACACACACTACATATTATAAACCATTTAACAACTTATAAACATGAAAAGTATACATATCTTAAAAATGATCTTTTGCTTTAAAATTGTACAAATTTCAAAAAAGGTAAATTTCATACATTATTATTTTTTAAATGCTTTCTTCATGCTTCATACTTCAAAAACTTAAAACTTTAAAGTAAATCTGTGACAAACCTTGGCAATTTTTACTGACCATCTTGATAACATTTTTATTGTTCAATATTTTTTATTAAAGATAAAGAACTGGATATATCAAGAAATATATGG
Source organism: Staurois parvus (assembly GCF_062004578.1). NCBI lineage: Eukaryota > Metazoa > Chordata > Amphibia > Anura > Ranidae > Staurois > Staurois parvus. Next base: position 6,020,750 of record NW_028317994.1, on the reverse strand, counting down.
TTTACAAAGCCTGCCATGTAGACAAAATACAATAATTAGCTTTAAAAAATGTAAGCTATTGTTAATACAAAATGAATAACTTGGTGGAGCAAATGTCAGATCATGTACAGAGGTATACAATTGAACAACCCTGATTCATGGGGATAAGCAAACAGATACTAGGAGCTCCAAAGTAGCGGAAGTAGAAAGCAGCTTATCAAGCTTTCACAGTTCACTTGATAACATTTTTAAAATGAGATGTCAATTTAAGTGAAAACTGCAAGTCAAAATGAGAGATAGCTACAAGGATATAAGCAGTTGTATTTTTATACAAATACAAATATCTGCTTTTCTGTAAAGTCTAGCTTGGCCCCATCCAATACCTCCTATTGCTTATGCATTTTTGTCATCCTGTGGTCAGTTCAAATATTCAGCCGAACGAAAGATTTACTTCAAGATTCAAATCAAACTTGCAGAGCAATTTTAAAACAGAACAATTAAACGTTTTAGCTTAACTGTCATAATGTAACTTACAGTTTATGATATTTTTTTGTGTGACATAATTGGCACTAATTAGCACCCCATACGCAAGTGCATTAATTCCTTATTTTGGCACTTAAGCCACATTTATGCTTCGTTATTTTTTGGGTCCCAATGAATCCTGCTGAGATAACCAAAGGTCACCTGTTTGGAGGAATGTTCTCTTTGGGGTGGGGGGTTGGAAGTTGCTGTAAAACTTCCAGTAGTAAACTCGTAAGTTATCTTTTGGACCACAAATTTTTAAAACCATGATGGAGGAATTTACATTTTCACTGAATGGTATTACTAATGGTGTTCATATCACAGAATCACTAGAGTGGATTTTCCATTCTTTGCTAATTTCTCATTGACTAATCTACTCATTTTTATCATGCTTTAATGTGTGGTACCTTCTATCTGTTAAACCCCAGTTAGGTATCTTATCTTTCCATCCTTTTTGGATTTTCAGATTAATCAGTAGCATTGGACAATGCGTTTCTCATATCTTTAAAGAAAAAAAAAACATTAAAAGAGAAGTACAGCTAAAGCAGAATGAACTGCACTCCTGTGACCCGTTTGCAGCTGACAGTGGACTGAAGCCCGCTGTTGGCTGATGTCACTCAGCTCGTCCAGGCTGGGGAAAGATCCCAACTTCAAAGTCGGCATTCACCCCAGAGTCTGGAGCGGCATTTGGCTCAGCTTCTCTGTGATCAGCTGAGAACCTGACCCAGCCACTCTCTCCCCCTCCACAGTGCAGTGCTCGAGCGAGCATGGGGGTCACTGCTCTCTGCGGCTATGAGGACTCAGCAATCAGTGGTCATGTGATCACTGAGTTCTCATCCTGAGAGCCAGAAGGGCCAAGATGCAGCATGGTACAATGCTGCATCCACCTAGATAAGTATGGTTTTTAAAAAAAGGAAATCCTTAACTGCTCTTTTAATAATAGTGCTATGAAAAGAAGACTAATATTGTGAATTATAGTGAGTGATTCAGATGATGTCTATCTTTCAAAGTGTATCCAAAAATCTATAAATGCATCTTTATTCGTTACAGTTGCACTGCATGGAAAATATGGTGCTGCTTAAAGCCTCCTGCATACAATCCTACTACCTCTGCGCTCCATGTGCTAGTCGCTCAATATGCACATCTCTCTCCATCCATTCACAGTAATACAAACCCCCAGACTGCACTCTATGGAGGAGGTTTACTAAAACTGGTGCACACAGAATCTGGTGCAGCTGTGCATAATAACCAATCAGCTTTTAACTTGAGCTATGTTCGAATATGGTGTTACCACATGTGCGAGACTTTTTCACTGTCAGGTCTGATTATATATTGGACATTGTATCTTGTGTATCACACAAATCAACCAATTGTATCAAATCCAATGTACTCTAACAGTCTCCTCTATATGACTGGTCAGGGAATGTAGCTTAGTGTAGCATAACCTATAGCAGTCCCAGTTCCTATAAGCCAGGCAAGCCTAGCCTACTGGTACATGGTTAACCCCCAGGAATGTCATGTTCCTTGATCAGGAAGTACAGGAGGCTGAAGAAAGGAAGACCAAAAGAGTTTATGTGGTTCCAAGAGTGCAGTTGTCTACAGGGGATGGCTGGGACAGTTGTCTCACAGGAACATAGAGTCAGATGTGCAGATGAATCAGTTTAGGCCATGGGCAGAGACATGGTCAGCAAATAGGCAAAGGATTGGTCCAGGCAACAGGCATAAATGTGGTCAATAAAAAGGCCAGGGTCATTACAGGAGGCAGGCAGAGGCAACACTACACTGGTGAGGTGGTGATCAGGAACATTGTTGCTGGCTACACTGATCTGGTGACACTGGGTCTAGTGTGGCAGCAATCAGGTACATCACTGATGGCTTACACTGATGTAGTGATCTGGTGTGATGATGATTAGGGATACTGTAACAGGTATGGTGGTTACCAGGGACACTGTAACTGTTGTGGCGGTAATTAGGGACATCATGACTGGTGTAGCGGTTATTAAGAACAATATAACTAGTGTGGCAGTGATCAGGGAAATTTTAACCACTTGAGCTCCTGAGGATTTACCCCCCTTAATGACCAGGCCTCTTTTTGCTACTCGGCGCTGCACTAATTTAACTGATAATTGCGCGGTCATGCAAATCTGTATCCAAACAAAATTTACGTCCTTATAGTGAGTATGGAGACATAGTGAGTATTTTGCAGATCTCATTTTTTCTCACAAGGTTTTGAAATAGAAAAAAAAATAGAAAAAATAAGTTTTTGTTTCTTTTCTTCATTTTCCAAAAACTTGTGGCAACAAATGAGATCTGCAAAATACGTACCGTGCTTTTTATCAAATTCCTTGGAGTGTCTACTTTCCAGAAAGGGGTCATTGTGGGGGGGGGGGTTAGGTGCTATCCTGGCATTTCAGGTCCTCCAAAACTGTGATAGGTAGTCAGGAAGTGTAATGAGGAAATAAAGCCCTTTAAAAGCCTGAAGTTGCTTATTGGATTTTGGGGTCCTGTACTTGGCTAGACTGCCAAAATGTCTCTCACATGTGGTACCCCCATACTTGGGAGAAGTAGCAGAATGTATTTTGGGGAGTAATTCCACATATACCCATGGCATGTGTGAGCAGTAAATCATTTAAGTGACAATTTTGTGTAAAAAAAATAATTATTTTTTTTGCCTTTTTTTCCCAGAAACTTGTGGTAAAAAAAATAAATTCTTCTATTGATTCAACATGCCTCTCAGCAAATAGTTTGGTGTGTCTACTTTCCAAAAAGGGGTCGTTTTGGGGGGTGGGGGTGTTTTATGCCCAGCATTAGAAGTTTATGCCACACATGATTCACTCTTCTAACCACCTGAAGCCTTTTGTGACACTTTTTGTTCACATGAAACAAATCAGTATTTTGTGCTAGGAAATTAATTTAAACCCCCAAACATTATATATTTTTTTAAATCAGACACCCTAGTGAATAAAATGGTGGGTACTACAATTTTTTATGGCACATAGTACTCGTGCAGCGATTTTTCAAATGCACATTTAAAACAAAAATACACTTTTATTTACTTTTAATGCACAAAAACACAATATATTGGTCAATTATTTCGTAAAATATAAAAGATAATGGCATGCCAAGTAAATAGATACCAAGCATGACATGCTTTAAAACTGCGCATGCCCCGTGCAATGGCGACAATCTGCAAACATTTTTAATATCCATAGGCAACGCTTTAAAAGCCTTTAAAAGCCACCATATTAGATTTACAGAGGAGGTCTAGTGTTAGAATTACTGCCCTTGATCTGACGTTCACGGCAATACCTCACATGCATGGTGCAACCGCTGTTTACATACCGGCACAGGGTCAAGGCTTGTGCACACAGGTGTGCGCGCATGGGAGGGGCAATTTTTTTTTTTCTTTAGTTATTTTGATTCTTTTTTTATTATTTTTACATTTGTACCTTTCATTTTTTTTTTTGCTTTGATCACTTCTAATGCTATAACAGGGAATGCAAATATCCCCTATAACTTCAATGGGTATTGTCATATATTCTTTTTTGAGAAATCTGGGGTCTATCAGACTCTGGATATCTTCTCTGCCCTTACATTATCTAATCAAACCAAAATCGGTGTGATCAGATGCTTTCCCAATTTACAAATGGCGCTGTTTATATCCTGCGAAACTGATGTGATGAAATGCTTGTAGCTTCCGAATTCTTAGGCTATAGAGATGATTGGCACCATTCTGGTCTCCAATCAGCTTTATGGTCAGCTGGCAGAAACATCGGCTGCATTCTCAGGTTCCCCCGATGGCACAAGACTGCCCGAGAAGGCCGTGGAAGGCAGCGGGGGAGGGGGCATCACCTCCCACTGCTTGTAAAAGCAATCCTGCAGCTAATTAGCCACTAGGATTGCACTTACATGAAAGCTGATCACCGGCTGAAAAAAATGATACCAGGATGATGCCTGCAGCTGTAGGCATCATCCTGGTATAACCATTCAAAGTCCAGTGATGTACCAGTACGTCGCTGGTCCTTGTTGGGTATATATACTATGTTCTTTTTTTTTTTGTATGCAGCCTGTGGACTGAATGAAAAAATGAGAAGAAATCTCTGCCAGAAAAAGTGTGTGGTATGCCCATCATAAGAATATACCACCCTGCATCCACCCACTTCTAATGGTGGGCACACATTAGGTCACAATTTGCCACAAGCGCCAGTTCCAAGATTGAACAAATGTCTAAATATCGGCATGCTTGAATAAAAATTGTTCACGTAGAAGTGGTACCCCATATGGAAAAATGATGACACCAAGTCCCAAACTATCTTGTCACTGCTCCCCATGTAGTTTGGGCATCCAGGGGGCTCCACGTGACTATCTTTTCCCTCGTAAATCTGAAACTTATAAGTATAGCCTGTTGTCTTCTCACAGATCTTCTACATCTTGACCCCATATCTGGCACGCTTGCAGGGGAGAAATTGTTTGAATGCAAGGCGGCCAGAAAAATTAATGAGGGACTCATCAACGCAGATGTTTTGCTGGGGAGTATAGACATCTGCAAATTTTTGGTTAAGGTGATTTGCGAGGGGATGAATTTTGTGGAGCCGGTCAAATTCAGGGTTACCCCAAGGATGACAGAGTACATTGTCGTTGAAATGCATAAAACACATTATACTCTCATATCTATGCCTGGCCATGGCAGCCGAGAACATGGGCATATGATGAATCGGGTCTGAGGACCAATACAACCGCAATTCATTTCTTTTAGTAATGACCATGTTGAGGGTTAGGCCAAAAAAAATGTAAATTCGAAAACCGTAATGAGTTTTCATGCGACTGGTCTGACAAGGTTTGAATTTGGGTTGGCGGCGATAAATTGTTGTGCATATAAATTGCTTTGATCCACAATCAACACATACAGATATTCCGTGAAAAACAGCTCCAAAAATCAAGGAGGTATGTGAAAGACCAAGATGTACTAGACCGCTGGTACTCGCCAGTTCACCAAAAGGTAGAGCGGCACTAGTACTGGCACTCTGCTGCATATGAGAGTCATCAAAATTTACCGGCAAGTGCTAACAGAGATCAGGCCTGATTCTGCGAACACTGCGGTTTTGTGTGCAATGTATCAAGTGACAGTGACCTACTGACACTGCACTTGCTGGGGGAGAAGGGGGGGTAAGCGTATGGGCTAAACGCAGGTGCTGGCAGGTGCCGGGGCTGATCCCACTAACGCTGCGTTTTTGGGGGCGCTATACTAATGTGAATGCTGGTATAGTGCTGACCTGATCAAAGATATTGACCCGTTCAGACACTATACTAGCAATGGAGGTTTATTGTACATGAGCGTGCTCCTGGCAATCAAGGGGTTAAATGTGATGACTGGTGTACTGACGGGCAATCTGCCGCTATCTGGGAGAGGCGTGAAAACCATGGGAGCGCAAATCATGTATATATATGTGATTTTGCGCACCCATGCCGCCCTGTAGCAGTATTTCTGCTATAAGGTGGTCAGGAAGCGGTTACAGAAGAGGTTTGTGTTATGGCGCTGCATTACTTTAACTGACAATTGCACGGTCATGCAACACTGCACCCAAATTAAATACCACGTCCTTTTTTTCCCACAAATTGAGCTTCCTTTCGGTGGTATTTGATCGCCTGTGCGTTTTTTATTTTTTGCGCTATAAAAAAAAAAGCTGACAATTTTGAGAAAAAAAAACAATATTTTGGACATTTTGCTATAAAACATGTCCAGTAAAAAAATGTAAAAATAAAATTTCGTCATAAATTTCGGCCAAAATGCATTCTGCAACATGTCTTTGCTAAAAAAAAAAACAATACGTGTAAATTAATTGGTTTACGTGAAAGTTATAGCGTTTACAAATGGCGGGAAAGATACTAGGATTTTTATTTATACTAATAATGGCAGCGATCAGCGACTTATGGCGGGACTGCGGCGGACATTCTGACACTGGGGGGGAACTGACTTGGGGTCACTGACATCCCCAGTGACACCAATACAGTGATCAGTGCAAAAAAAAAAAACTGACACTGTACTAATGGCACTGGGGAGGAAGGGGTTAACATTTTTATTCAATGGCAGGGTTAACTGTGTGAGGGGAGTGTTTTACTAGGGGGCGGGGGGGGTGTACTGCAGGGAGATACGCTGATCCGGACAGATAAACTCTTCTGTCCCGATCAGCTTGTCAGGAGCTGACAGGGAACTGACAAAGAGCAGAGCTGTGTGTAAACAATGCAGCCCTGCTCTCTGTCAGTGTTTGCCGCTAATCGCCAGGAAACGGCCAGTAATGACTGACCGTGACCCGGCAACTGACATCTATGGCTGCGATTGGTGACACAGGTAGGGCGGTGGCGCACCTCGCGTGCGCCCCCTACCTGTTTTGCAACAGCACGTTTTAAAACGTGCTTTTGCGCAGCCGTGCCGCCCTGCAAACGTTTTAATGCAGTGGCTGGTCTTAAAGTGGTTAACTGGTGTGGTAGTGATTAGGACAATATGATTGGTGTGGCGGGGATCAGGGAAATTGCTTTTGGTGTGGCAGTAATCAGGAACAATATAACTGGTGTGACAGTAACCAGGGACACTGGAACTGGTGTTCTGGTGATCAGGGACACTGCAACGGGTGTAGCTGTAGTCAGGGCCAATATGACTGGTGTGGCAGTGATTAGGGACACTGTGAGTGGGTGGCAGTAATTGGGACAATGACTGGTTCAGCGGTGATTAGGGACACTGACTGGCAACACTGATCTGGTGGCATTGACATACAGAGATAACAGAGCAGCCAGCTATATACTATATATATATATATATATATATATATATATATATATATACACACACACACACACACACATATATATATATATATACTGTGTGTGCATATATACACTATATTGCCAACAGTATTGGGACGGCCCTCCAAATGACTGGCCATGGCCACAGGTGTATAAAATCAAGCACCTAGGCATGCAGACTGCTTCTACAAACATTTGTGAAAGAATTGGTCACTCTCAGGAGCTCAGTAAATTCAAGCATGGTACCGTGATAGGTTGCCACCTGTGCAATAAGTCCATCCATGAAATTTACTTGGTAATAAATTAATAAATATTCCACTATCATCATAGTAACACTGCACTACTTGAGGGAAGTCATTGATATTTCTTTTTTTTTGCTTGCACTATGATTGTTTATACAGCCATTTTGGCTGTATAAGCAATAATTTCTGACAGTTCTTGCCCATTAAGGACATTGTGATAAGCTGTGCTTGGCTACAGCTACAGTATCACATGGTACAGGGAGGCAGTGCTTGACCCTGTACCATGTGATTACTTTGACCAATCATAGAGCTCACAGTAGTGCTGAATGCCTGCATAAATTGCAGTCATCTTTACTACTGGACATGTGATCACTGCGATTGGTCGCAACAGATACATGGTACCAAGGCGGATCACTGCTGCCTGGTACTTGGGTCGGTGATCCTCTTTGTCCATTGGACACAGTGGTCACACTATTGTGTCGGTGGAGTCAAAGAACTGGGAGGATATACAGATTCATCCCCTCAGATTGAAGCTTGTCCCACCTGGCCTTTTACATGCAGTAACCAGACAGGAAGTGATTAATCACTGTTCAGACACGAGGTAAAGAGATGCAAAGCAACATTTGTAACTACTCTTTCATTCATCTGCAGTTTAAAGGGATGAAGTTCGATCGGCATGAGATATCAGTTAAACCAACCTGACCAATAAAAAGAAAAAGTGTTTTTTTTTTATTTTAAATAACATTTACTCTTTTTCGACCTCTTGATAATCGGTTTTACCCTAATCAGTCCTAAGTATTTGTTTCTTCTCCTTCTCCTTCTCCTTCTCCCTTAACTAATACTTAATTGCTAATTTAATTTTTTATTTCTTGTTTTCTAACCATTAATATTTAAAATGCTTTACATTCTTATTCATTTTGCTTGTTATTTTGTTATTAGCCAAAGATAATCTACATATCCATATTCACATAGAATTACTTTAAAAAATAAATAAAACTTGCAGCTTACTTTTTTTTAGATTCTCTTTTCAGCAAATTCCAGCAAATTTTGAAAATCCTACCAGTTCTTTTTGTTTATGAGGGGACTGGAGATCTGTGTTTTCTTCATAATTACCCTGTCTGTACTGTGCTGGCTGATATCACCTTATCAAATGTAAACTAGATTTGAACACCTAACAAAAGGGTAAAATATTAGAAGCATTGTATGTTAATGAGAACTACATTCAACCAGTCCCCAGTCTATTGGGACAGATCACACAGATCACATTGATTTTGTTGCCATGTCTTTTCCTAAGAGACATCTAAAAAGGTAAGATTTTTTTTAAGATATAAGCTAAGGTAAAAGCCAACACTGATCAAAGTAGAAAAGAGGTGTCTTGTTATGTTTTTATTTTGTCTATGACTTGCATACAAATTAACCACTTGCACTCCTGAGGATTTACCCCCTTTAATGACCAGGCCTCTTTTTGCTACTCGGCGCTGCACTAATTCAACTGATAATTGCACGGTCATGCAAATCTGTATCCAAACCAAATTTACGTCCTTTTTTTTCACATAAATAGAGCTTTCTTTCGGTGGTATTTGATCACCTGTGCGCTTTTTATTTTTATCGCTATAAACAAAAAAAGAACAAAAATTTTGAAGAAAAACAATATTTTTTACTTTCAGCTATAAAAAATATATAGTAAACTCAAAGTTAGTTATGAATTTAGGCCAAAATGTATTCTGCTGCATGTTTTTGGTGAAAAAAATCCCAATAAGTGTATATTGATTGCTTTGTGTGAAAATGATAGCGTCTACAAACTATGGTATAGATACTGCAATTTACGCCATTTTTTTTGCTATACAGCGCTGCGCTAGTTTAACGGACAATTGCGTGGTCATGCAATACGGTACCTAAATTAAATTTGTCCTTTTTTCACAAAAAGAGAGCTTTCTTTTGGTGGTATTTTATCACCTGTGCACTTCTTATTTTTGGCGCTATAAACAGAAACATTTTTGAAGAAAAAAAAATTTCTTTGAAAAAAAAAAAACAATATTTTCTCATTTCGGTCATACAAAATATGCAAAAAAACTAAAATTTCGTCATAAATTTAGGCCAAAATGTATTCTGCTACATGTTTTGGTTAAAAAAATCCCAGTAAGTGTATATTTATTGCTTTGTGTGAAAGTTATAGTGTCTACAAACTATGGTATAGATAATGGAATTTACACAGCTTTTACTTTCTGACTGCTCATCACATTTCTTGAGATGCTAAATACCAGGATAGTACAAACACCCTCAAATTACCCCTTTTTGGAAAGTAGACACCCTAAGCTATCTGCTGAGAGGCATATTGAGTCCATGGAAGATTTATTTTTTTTCCACAAGTTTCTGGAAGATTACAAAAACATTTTTTTTTTTACACAAAGTTGTCATTTAAATGATTTATTTGTCACACAAGCCATGGGTATATGTGGAATTACACCCCAAAATACATTCAACTACTTCTACTGAGTATAGAGATACCACATGTGTGAGACTTTTTGGGAGCCTAGCCACGTACATGAGCCTGAAATCCAACGACCACTTTGAAAGCCTGAAGTTGCATAACATTTCACTTCCTCAATACCCATCACAGTTTCGAAGGCCCTGAAATGCCAGGATAGCACCAACCCCCCCCCCCCAAATGACCCCTTTCTGGAAAGTAGACACCCCAAGGAATTTAAAAAGAGGCATGGTGAGTATTTTGCAGATCTAATTTTTTCTCACAAGGTTTTGAAATATATAAAAAAAAAAGAAAAAATATGTTTTTGTTTTTTTTCTTCATTTTCCAAAAACTTGCGGCAACAAATGAGATCTGCAAAATACTTACCGTGGTTCTTATCAAATTCCTTGGAGTGTCTACTTTCCAAAAAGGGGTCATTTGGGGGGTTAGGTGCTATCTTGGCATTTCAGGGCCTCCGAAACTGTGATAGGTAGTCAGGAAGTGTAATGAGGAAATAAACCCCTTTAATAGCCTGAAGGTGCTTATTGGATTTTGGGGTCCTGTACTTGGCTAGACTGCCAAACCGTCTCTCACATGTGGTACCCCCATACTTGGGAGAAGTAGCAGAATGTATTTTGGGGAGTATTTCCACATATACCCATGGCATGTGTGAGCAATAAATCATTTTAATGACAATTTTGTGTAAAAAAAACAAACAAACTTTTTGTCATTTTCCAAAAACTTGTGGTAAAAAAAATACATTTTTCTATTGATTCAACATACCTCTCAGCAACTAGCTTGGGGTGTCTACTTTCCAAAAAGGGGGCATTTTGGGGGATGGGGGGGGCGTTTTATGCCTAGCATTAGAAGTTTATGCCACACATCACTCACTCTTCTAACCACCTGAAGAGCAAGCCTTTTCTGACACTTTTTGTTCACATGACAAAAATCAGTATATTTGCTAGGAAATTAATTTAAACCCCCAAACATTATATATTTTTTAAAGCAGACACCCAAGAGAATAAAATGGTGGGTACTACAATTTTTTATGGCATATAGTACTCGTGCAGCGATTTTTCAAATGCAAATTTTTTTTTAAAAATACACTTTTTTTTACTTTTAATGAACAAAAACACAATATATTGGCCAATTATTTGGTAACATATAAAAGATGATGGTATGCCAAAACATGACATGCTTTAAAACTGTGCATGCCCCGTGCAATGGCGACAAACTGCATACATTTTTAATATCCATAGGCAACACTTTAAAAGCTTTTAAAAGCTACCATTTTAGATTTACAGAGGAGGTCTAGTGTTACAATTACTGCCCTTGATCTGACGTCCACGGTGATACCTCACATGTATGGCGCAACCGCTGTTTACATACCAGCACTGGGTCAATGCCTGTGCACACAGGTGTGTGCGCATGGGAGGGGCGAGTTTTTTTTAAAGTTATTTTGATTTTTTTATTATTTTTACACTGTACCTTTCATTTTTTTTTAATCACTTTTAATGCTTTCACAGGGAATGAAAATATCCCCTATAACTTCAATGGGCATTGTCATATATTCTTTTTTCAGAAATCTGGGGTCTATCAGAAACTAGATATCTCCTCTTCCCTTGCATTATCTAATCAAACCAAAATCGGTGTGATCAGATGCTTTCCCAATTTACAAATGGCGCTGTTTATATCCTGCGAAACTGAAGTGATGATATGCTCGTAGCTTCTAATTTCTAAGGCTATAGAGATGATTGGCACCATTCTGGTCTCCAATCAGCTCTATGGTCAGCTGGCAGAAACATCGGCTGCATTCTCAGGTTCTCCCGATGAGGCGGGACTGCCCGAGAAGGCCGAGAAAGGCAGCGGCGGAGGGGGCATCATCTCCCGCTGCTTGTAAACACAATCCTGCAGCTAAATAGCCACTAGGATTGCTTTTATATGAAAGCCGATCGCCAGCTGAAAAAAATGATACCAGGATGATGCCTGCAGCTGTAGGCATCATCCTGGTATAACCATTCAAAGTCCAGTGATGTACCAGTACGTCGCTGGTCTTTGTTGGGTGTATATGCTATGTTTTTTTTTTTTGTATGCAGCCTGTGGACTGAATGAAAAAAAGAGAAGAAATCTCTGCCAGAAAAAGTGTGTGGTATACCCACCATTAGAATATACCGCCCTGCATCCACCCACTTTTAATGGTGGGCACACATTAGGTCACACTTTGCTGCATGCACCAGTTCCAAGATTGAACAAATGTCTAAACTGTGCACGCTTGAAAAGAAATTGTCCACGTATAAGTGGTACCCCATATGGAGAAATGATGACACCAAGTCCCAAACTATCTTGCCACTGCTCCCCATGTAGACTGGGCATCCGGGGGGCTCCACGTGACTATCTTTTCCCTTGTAAATCCGAAACTTATAAGTATAGCCTGTTGTCCTCTCACAGGTCTTCTACATCTTGACCCCATATCTGGCACGCTTGCTGGGAAAAAATTGTTTGAATGCAAGGCAGCCAGAAAAATTAATCAGGGACTCATCAATGCAGATTTTTTGCTGGCGAGTATAGACATCTACAAATTTTTGGTTAAGGTGATTTGCGAGGGGCTGAATTTTGTGGAGCCGGTCAAATTCAGGGTTACGCCAAGGATGACAGAGTACATTGTCGTTGAAATGCATAAAACACATTATACTCTCATATCCATGCCTGGCCATGGCAGCAGAGAACACAGGCATATGATGAATTGGGTCTGTGGACCAATACAACCGCAATTAATTTTTTTTAGTAATGCCCATGTTGAGGGTTAGGCCCAAAAAAAAATGTAAATTCGGAAACCTTAATGAGTTTCCATGCGAATGGTCTGGCAAGGTTTGAATTTGGGTTGGTGGCGATAAATTGTTGTGCATATAAATTGCTTTGATCCACAATCAATGCATACAGATATTCCGTGAAAAACAGGTCCAAAAATCAAGGGGAGTAGTTAAATTTGCTATTTCCACCTGAATTCCGGGTTGAGCAGTGAATGGGGGAAGTACAGGTGCTGCAGAATTTGTGGGCTGTCAATCGGGATTTGCAAGCTCATCTGGAAGGATACTAGGAGCTCTATGGGCCTGTGTGCGAATTCTTGGTGGCTGCAGGACAATACTTGTGCTTGCCACCACACCGGCTTGTACTGGACTTATGGGACTCGCCACGTCACCGAGTCATACTGCAGTGCTGGTATTATTATTATACAGGATTTATAAGGCGCCAACAGTTTGCTCAGCGCTTTACAGTAAAACTGGAGACAATACAGCAACAATACAGTTCAATACAAGAGGGTTAGGAGGGCCCTGATCCTGGGAGCTTACAATCTAAGAGATACGTGAAAGACCAAGATATAGTAGACCGCTGGTGCTCGCCAGTTCACCAAAAGGTAGCGCGGCACTAGTACTGGCACTCTGCTGCATATGAGAGTCCTCAAAATTTACCGACAAGTGCTAACAGAGATCAGGCCTGATTCTGCGAACACTGCGGTTTTGTGTGCAATGTATCAAGTGACAGCGACCTACTGACACTGCACATGCTGGGGGAGATGGGTGGGTAAGCGTAGGGGCTAAATGCAGGTGCTGGCAGATTCCGGGGCTGATCCCGCTAACACTGCGTTTTTGGGGATACTATACTAATGTGAACACTGGTATAGTGCTGATCTGATCAAAGATATTGGTCCATTCAGACACTATACTAGCAATGGAGGTTTATTGTGTATGAGGTATGAGCGTGTTCCTGACAGTCAAGGGCTTAAATGTGATGACTGGTGTACTGACGGGCAATCTGACGCCATCTGGGAGGGGCGTGAAAACCACAGGAGCACAAATCATGTATATATATATATATGTATGTATATATATATATATTGTAACAGGGTTAGCTCGGCAGCGGGTGTGTGTGACCCCCTGGATGGGTGCACAACACAAAAAAAAATAGGCACAGCACAACAATAGTGGAGGTGAAAACAAACAGGTGCAATTTATTTACAATATTTACAGAAAAAATGATAAACAAAAAGAAACATCAAAATAAATCCTGGCCAACTTGGCTACTTACTGCAACAACAGCTTCTCCCTAGCTACCCACTAGGTACAGCCTGCTGCTATACCTAGTTGCTAGTACTTGGAGGCTAGCCACACAGGCTTTGGTCTCTCTGCACACAGGTAACAGGTCAGCTCCCCAGACAGTTCAGGCACAGATCTGGTTCCAGGGTGGAGCAACTCCCTAAGCACTCTGGGAGGTTTTATAGAGGTGTTTAATGAGCCCACTACCTTCAGCTGGGCTCATTACCTCAGTGCTGAAGGACTCAGCACTTCCCTCTAGTGGTACAAATCCCCATAAAGCCTGAACCTTGGACAAATATATCGTCCATCCAGGACGCAACCAGGTGATTTCACCTGCCTACTGTCACATACCCCCCCTCTTGTTTCAACCTTGGGGTTGTAACACCAGTAGCCAGGCAGGCATGTACCCGGGATAAAGCATCCACATTTCCCATCTGAACACCAGGGCGATGCTTCACCGTGAAGGTAAATTCCTGTAGGGCCAGAAACCACCTATTTACCCTTCTATTGGTCTCCTTATTTTGAGCCATCCATTTCAAGGGAGCGTGATCTGTGATCAGGTCAAAATGTCTGCCCAGCAGATAGTACCGAAGGGAATCTAGGGCCCACTTCACCGCTAAACACTCCTTCTCAATCGTGGCGTAATTTTCCTCGTGAGACTTTAGCTTTCGGCTGAGATAGATTACTGGGTGCTCCTCCCCCTGCCAAACCTGGGACAGCACTGCTCCTAAGCCAACATTGGATGCATCCGTCTAGACCACAAAGTCTTTTGAGAAGTCTGGGGAGTATAGGACTGGCTGGCTACATAAGGCCCTTTTTAAAGACTGGAAGGCTGCTTCAGCATCAGGGGACCACTTAACCATGACAGGCTCCTTCCCTTTTGTCAGGTTGGTTAGGGGTACTGCCATAGAAGCAAAATGGGGAATGAATCGCCGATAGTAGCCAGCAATTCCTAGAAAAGCCCGTACCTGCTTTTTGTTATTTGGGCGTGGCCAATTCTGTATTGCTTCCACTTTGTTTATCTGAGGTTTTATTACCCCTCTCCCAATAGTGTACCCCAGGTACCTGGCCTCCTCCTGTCCAATCGTACACTTCTTTGGGTTGGCCGTAAACCCAGCTTTCCGTATTGAGTCTAGCACAGCCTGAACTTTTGGCAAATGTGAGGCCCAGTCTGCGCTATGGATAATCACATCGTCCAAGTACGCTGCAGCATACTTCTGATGGGGACGAAGAATCTGATCCATTTTTCGCTGAAAGGTGGCCGGTGCATTCTGTAACCCGAACGGCATTCTTTTAAACTGGAATGACCCTTCTGGGGTTACAAATGCAGTCTTCTCCTTTGCCGACTTAGCTAGGGGAATTTGCCAATAACCTTTTGTCAAGTCTAGCGTTGTCATGTACCGGGCTGCTCCCAGTCGGTCGATTAGTTCATCTATCCTTGGCATGGGGTAGGTGTCAAATTTTGTAACTTTATTCAACTGTCGAAAGTCGTTACAAAATCGCCAGCTCCCATCTGGTTTGGGCACCAACACTATGGGGCTGGACCAGTCACTTTGGGACTCCTCTATCACCCCCAAATCTAGCATTCTCTGTACTTCCCCACGTATTGCCTCCCGTCGAGCCTCTGGGATTCTATAGGGTTTCAGTTTTACTCTTTCACCCGGTGGGGTGATAATGTCATGCTCCACCCCCGAGGTTTGTCCCGGCAGCTCAGAAAAAACATCTGTGTTGCGGAGCACAAACTCTTTAGCCTCCTGTTTTTGAACTGTAGACAGCGTGACTGCTATTCCAACCTCCGGAACCAAGCAGTTAGATGGCGCTGGTGACAAACCCTCAGCAACTAGGGATTCCCTGTCCCTCCAGGCCTTTAGCAGATTAATGTGGTAGATCTGCTCCGGTTTCCGCCTTCCTGGTTGTCTGACCCTGTAATTCACTTCACTCACTTTCTCAATCACCTCGTAGGGGCCATGCCATTTGGCCAGGAATTTGCTTTCAACCGTAGGGATTAGCACTAGCACTCTATCTCCTTCAGCAAATGACCTGGTCCGGGCCCCCCGATTGTACACCCTCTGCTGCGCTAACTGTGCTTGGGACAAATGTTCCTTTACGATAGGCATGACCTGGGCAATTCTATCTTGCATTTGGGCGACGTGCTCAATCACACTCCGGTGGGGAGAACTCTCACTTTCCCAAGTTTCCTTGGCGATATCTAACAGCCCCCTTGGGTGTCTCCCATAGAGCAACTCAAATGGTGAAAACCCTGTGGAGGACTGGGGTACCTCCCGGATGGCAAACATCAAATAGGGTACTAAATAATCCCAACCCTTTCCATCCTTATCTACCACCTTCCTTAGCATTTGTTTCAGGGTTTTGTTGAACCTTTCCACCAACCCGTCAGTTTGGGGATGATACACAGAGGTGCGCAACTGTTTGACCTTGAACAGTTTGCACAGCTCTTTCATCACCCGGGACATAAAGGGGGTTCCCTGATCCGTCAGCAGTTCCTTTGAAATACCCACTCGGCTGAAAACGAGGAATAGCTCCTTAGCTATTGTCTTGGCAGAGGTATTTCGGAGTGGAATTGCTTCTGGATAGCGGGTGGCATAGTCGAGTATGACCAACAGGTACTGATGCCCCCTAGCGGATTTCACCAGCGGACCTACCAAATCCATGGCAATCCTTTCAAAGGGGACCTCAATGATGGGAAGAGGTACCAGTGGACTACGGAAATGGGGCATAGGGGCCGACTTCTGACACACAGGGCAAGAGGAACAGTAATTTTCCACCTCCTTAATGACCCCAGGCCAATAGAACCGCTGCAGTACTCTTTCCCGTGTTTTCTCCGCCCCCAAATGACCCCCAAGGATGTGTCCATGGGCCAACTCCAACACCAACTTCCTGTAAGGTCTGGGCACCACCAGTTGCTCAATGGTTTCTTCTGCCCCTTGAGCAACTCGATAGAGTAGGTCCCTTTCCACAAGGAAGTATGGATAAGCAGCAGTTTTCTCAGGACTCACTAGTTGACCATCTACTTTTACTACATTTTCCCGGGCTTTTATCAGTGTGGGGTCTTTCAGCTGTTCGGTTGCAAAATTTTCCCTATGCACCTCTAAGTCCGAGAACTCCACAACCGGCAGATTTTCATCTGAGGAGGCGGGCTCCTCCTCAGTTCCTTGGGTCTCCCCAGCTAGTACCGACAAGGGGAACTTGGGAGAGACCTCACCACACTCAGACGCTTTCTGGGATTCACCTTCCTGGTCTGCAGGGGAGACAGTGGGGGGGGTCAGAACAATCCCAGAGTTCCCAGAATTTTGGAAAATCCCTCCCCACAATGGCATCATGTGGTAAATGAGGTACCAATCCTACCTGATGAGACAGGTTACCTTTGGGGGTCTCAAAAAACACAGTAGCCAAGGGATACTCCCTAGTGTCCCCATGCACACAAATCACCGCCACCTTTTTATGCCCAGAGACCTTTGTAGTGACCATCTCCTCTCTTATCAAGGTTACCAGGCTACCTGAATCCAGCAACCCCACAATATTATTTCCATTAACAGTCATTTTGCACAAATGTTTCTCAGTGCCCGGGCTGGCCGTGCATACCACTGTCGCAAACAGCGACTGACGTCTATTGCTCAGAAAGTCACACTGCATAGGCTCATCCACCACTGGGCAATTAGCTGCAATGTGTCCCTCTTGCCGGCAGCGGTAACAGACAATTTTTTTCACCGCTTCTTGCAGCCTTGGCCTTCCTGGCCGCTCTTGCCAGACATTGGGTAATACTCCCACCCTCTCACTCTCTCCACCCTCACCCCTTGTAGTCATCTTACCCGCCGCTGGGGATGGTCTGGTCTTAGGGTGGAAAGTCCGTGAGTCTCTGGAAGAGGAGGTCAGGTTCTCAGTAGCCAAGTATCTCTCCACTAGATCCACCAGCTTGTCTGCAGTTTCTGGGTCTCCATGGCTGACCCACTTTTGAATAGTAGTAGGCAGAGACCTTAGGAACCGATCCATGACGACACGTTCCACAATTTTTGGGGCGGTCAAAGTCTCTGGCTGCAGCCACTTCCTGCTCAGGTGAATGAGATCATACATTTGTGACCTGGGAGGTTTCCCAAGCCGAAAAGTCCAATTATGTACCCGCTGAGCACGGACAGCGAGGGTAACACCCAACCGGGCCAAAATTTCCACTTTTAGCACATCATAGTTTTTGGCTTGGTCCGGCTCTAGGTCATAGTAAGCTTTTTGCGACTCTCCAGTTAATAATGGGGCCATCAATCCAGCCCACTGTTCTTTAGGCCACTTTTCCCTTTCAGCAGTCCTTTCAAAGGTGGTTAGAAACACCTCCGGATCATCCTCTCCCGTCATTTTTGGCAATAAACGGCCCACAGAAAATGATGGTGTTTTACCAGAATCAGCCTCAGTCTGCTGCCTCTGCTGGAGCTGCTTCAAAACAGCCTCCATTTGTTGCTGGTGTTTCTGGTCCTGTTGCACCAGCAATTCCCTATGGCGGACCTCTGCTTGTTCCAAGGCCCTCTGCTGGGCTGCAATGCTCTGCTGGAAACTTGCATTTGCCTGTTGTTGATTGGCATTTGCCAGAGCCAACTGTCTGATTATCTCCTCCATGCTGGCCTTTAGTTACCACAACTGCCCGCCGTCCTCCACCATATGTAACAGGGTTAGCTCGGCAGCGGGTGTGTGTGACCCCCTGGATGGGTGCACAACACAAAAAAAAATAGGCACAGCACAACAATAGTGGAGGTGAAAACAAACAGGTGCAATTTATTTACAATATTTACAGAAAAAATGATAAACAAAAAGAAACATCAAAATAAATCCTGGCCAACTTGGCTACTTACTGCAACAACAGCTTCTCCCTAGCTACCCACTAGGTACAGCCTGCTGCTATACCTAGTTGCTAGTACTTGGAGGCTAGCCACACAGGCTTTGGTCTCTCTGCACACAGGTAACAGGTCAGCTCCCCAGACAGTTCAGGCACAGATCTGGTTCCAGGGTGGAGCAACTCCCTAAGCACTCTGGGAGGTTTTATAGAGGTGTTTAATGAGCCCACTACCTTCAGCTGGGCTCATTACCTCAGTGCTGAAGGACTCAGCACTTCCCTCTAGTGGTACAAATCCCCATAAAGCCTGAACCTTGGACAAATATATCGTCCATCCAGGACGCAACCAGGTGATTTCACCTGCCTACTGTCACAATATATATATATATATATATATATATATGATATTGCGCACCTGTGCCACCTTGTAGCATGTATTTCTGCTATAGGGCGGTCAGAAAGCGGTTACAGAAGAGGTTTGTGTTACGGCGCTGCGATACTTTAACTGAGAATTGCTCGGTCATGCAACACTGCACCCAAATTAAATTTACATCCTTTTTTCCCATGAATTGAGCTTTCTTTCGGTGGTATTTGATCGCCTGTGCGCTTCTTATTTTTTGCGCTATAAAAAAAAAAGGCTGACAATTTTGAGAAAAAAAAAACAATATTTTGGACTTTTTGCTAAAAAACATGTCCAGTAAACAAATTTAAAAATAAAATTTCATCATAAATTTCGGCCAAAATGTATTCTGCGACATGTCTTTGTTAAAAAAAATCCCAATACGTGTAAATTAATTGGTTTACGTGAAAGTAATAGCGTCTACAAATGGCAGGAAAGATACTTGGATTTTTTTTTATAATAATAATGGCGGCTATCGGCGACTTATGGCGGTGATCAGCGATTTATGACAGTGATCAGCGACTTATGGCAGGACTGCGGTGGACATTTTGACACTGGGGGGAACTGACTTGGGGTCACTGACATCCCCAGTGACACCAATACAATGATCAGTGAAAAAAAAAAACACTGACACTGTACTAATGGCACTGGGGAGGAAGGGGTTAACTTTTTTATTCAATCAAAGGGTTAACTGTGTGAGGGGAGTGTTTTACTAGTGGGCAGGGGTGTGTACTTCACAGGAACACACTGATCCTGAGAGCTAAACTCTTCTCTCAGGATTAGTGTGTTGGGAACTGACAGGGAGTAGAGCTGCATTGAAAACAATGCAGCTGTGCTCTGTGTCACTGTTTGCCGGCAATCGCCTGGACCCGGTGGGTAATGACCGGCTGGGACCCAGTGAATGACACCGATCGGTGGCACAGGTAGGGCGCCTCGCGTGCGCCCCCTACCTTTTTTTGCAAAGTCACATTTTAAAACGTGATTTTGCGCAGGGGTGCCACCCTGTGGCCGTTTTTAATCAGTGGCTGGTCGGCAAGCAGTTAAAGCAAGATGATAGCACCAAAAAGAAACTCTTATTTGTCCTAAAAATATATATATTACTTTATGTTAAATTAGCTTCAAGAAAAACTCCTGGATAGGCAAAAAAAATCATCCTGCAGTACACAAAACAGTTAATAAAATGTAGAAAATCCTTACCAGTGAGGAGGAAGTCTAAATAAATTTTGATCACCTCATCTCTGTAATTCAAAAGATAACAGCATCTGCTTTGCAAAGGAGGAGGCATAACAGCAGGGATTACATCATATCCACTCCTCTCTCTTTGTAATAAATGGAAACTACAGTTCTCATCATCCACAGGGGATTGTAGTGAATGTGGCCAGGTACACTAGGCCTGTACATGTTGAATGTGTCTGAGAGAACTGGTCTACCCACCACAGCAATTACATCACTGCTTCCTGGAAAAAGAACTACAGAAGGGATGTGTCAAGACCAATGGCTGGGGGAAAAGAAGGCATAGCAGCCACCAATATTACAAGCAGTAAACCAAAGAGAATTAATGGTTTGATTTGAAAATAAATAGGCTATTTCAGAGCAACTACTGAGTGAATCAGAAGATTGATCTCATATTTAATGAAGGTAGGAAATCAGCAACAAGGACATGTAAAGAAGCTTTTGCCTGGAGTTCTGCTTTAAGTAATGACAAAAGTTATTGCTGATACCATAGCAATAAGCCCATTTAAAATTGCTCTGGTCCATAGGGAGTTTGAAAGCTAGAAAGTGGTAAAAATATCTTCTGATCATTTGCATCAATGTTATAACATTATCAAAATACTGTAGGGCTCTCTGCATTTAAAAATTTTAAAACAAAACTGTAGAAATTCCTACACTTTGCCTACTTATTTTAGTGAATATTTCTGAATTCACTAAGCAAACTGTATCTACACCCAAAATTTTTTTGGGAGAAAGCCAGGAAGGATTAAAACTCCTGTCAGTGTGCAATGGGTCCTAGGCATATTCCCATTAAGAGTTGACATCAGCGCAAGAAATAAGGGAATACATCCATTCTGGTATAAATATCTGAGAGGGGAATTATGCTCACTTTATAGTAGTTTCCTTTTGTTTCCCCTAAGGGACACAAATAGCAAGCAATAAACTGACAGAGATTTTAACCATTCTACAATTAATTTAGAATTCCTCAAAATAACGAAGCATCACACTGGTTAGAATAATTTGTAATAGATCTTTGAACTGGGATGGTAAAAGGGTTGAATTACTATGACAGATTACAGTAGACAGTGGTGTTTTTAGGTTTTGTGCTGCCCCAGGCAACACAAAAATCGGCGCCCCCGCAGAGAGAGCCTGACATTGACCAACAACACCCTTGACTCCCACCTGAGAGCCTTCCACTACCACTGCCCCCTATACGCTAGCCACCATCCCCCACGGCGAGAGGGAGAAAGACACTCACCTTCACAGCTCCGGACATCCCTGGGAACAAGAGTAGGGCTGTGCATACACCGTCATGAAACCCACAACCTCTCTCGGAACCCACCAGGTCCCCATGCCACGTGTGTCCCTTCTTCCGTCCCTTCTTCCGAGGGGCAGTGCTGCCCCCCCCCCTGAAAATTGCTGCCGTAGGCAGATGCCTTGTTTGCCTTGTGGTAAATACACCACTGACAGTAGACTCTCAGTGTCACCAGGGTAGAAGGGAAGAAGGCTAAGTTCTCAGACAAATGGTCAGAGTAAAGAGCAGACACTGGCAGAAATATATTGGTCTATCAATGCATGTGATACTGGAGTCTAGTTTTGCCCCTTAGGATCTCAATGCAGAGATTATATTACAATGGGCATTACATAGCAGCAGCTTGGTTCCCAACAGGGTGTCTTGTAGAACCATAAATAATTATTGTGGTCAGGAAATACTACTGGTTATTTGTACATATGCAAATTACTGCTGAGATAGAGTATTTGACCCCTTCTCTAGTATAATATATTAAAAGTGGCATACAGCACATCATTCAGAAAATACCATACAGTGGTGTCATGGGTATTTACTGATTTGTTTTTTAATTCCTCGTATACTACATAACATAGGTCAGTAAAATAAAAAGTTTGAAATATTAGACACATGTACTATAAAATGAAATGTTACAATTTCAGGCTTAAGAAATATGGCTCAGCATAGTTAATTCACCACAAGCCTGCACACACTTCTGAAAGTTATCCGTCCATGAAATTAAAGTATGCATTTAGAAAGTACTCAGTCTAAAACTGACAGATATTAATTGAAGAAATAATTGTTCATTTGTTAAAAGCCCAAATTCCTTTCTCTGAAACAAAACTAAATTACCTCTTTTTTATCATGCTGTATTTTTAATAACATGCCTTTGTATTTTTAAAAGGATTTAAACCACTAAATATGTTTTTTCTGTAAGTGCTAGTGTATAGTTTGCAGTAATAATAATTATCATGATGTTTATAATGTCATATAGATAGATCACCTAAACCCACACTGCAAATTTTATAGTATAAGACTAATGAGCATGTTCCCTGTCCCCTATCATACAATGCTGCTGCTGATATATATATATATATATATATATATATATTTTTTTTTTTTTAAGGCAATAAAATTCAGTCACTAACATGATGAAAAAAGTGATTCTATGGAAACAAACATATATTCATTCTTGCCAATTCCTTTTCCTTTTAAGTAGAATTATTATGTGATCAGGAATTCCAGTAATATAAGTGATTTATTAGTATACTATTTCAAGCTCTAAAACAATGTATCACAAATAATTTATACATTACTGGACATTACTTCAATATAACTTAGATTTATATTACTTTTACTATGAATGTACTATTCAAAAGTCACTTGCAACTTCAGTCATTAATTTAAACAGTATTAATGACTCAGAGGAAGCTCTGTAGTTTTTTTTTACCCTTTACTGTTGCTGATGTAGAAAGATATCAAAAGAAAACTTAATTTTTCTTGCTTTATTTCTTCTTGAAATTAATATAAATTGATGTATAATAATATAGTATATATCTATAAATTCCTGTATATTTCCAGAATATCAAGGAGATAAGATCAATTTAACCTGTGTCTGAGATGTACATTGTGCTCACTGACTTTCAGGACCAAAAGAATGACTGATGAAGTCATATAAGAATTTATATGTCTGTGTAGAAACAGAAGTCAATATTAGTTTGTTTGTTTGATTTCACTATTTTACTAACGGATTTTCTTCTCATGTTAATTCTAAAATGAAGAAACTAAAACCTAACCAGTGAGATTTAATGTTTAAATCAGCTCTACCAAGGACAAGCAGGAATCATACATTTAATTTTAAATTGGCCTTTTATGCCGATAGGCATGGTGGCACCTTTTCTGGACCCTTTTCTTTTTTCTTTTATGGACTTTTCTTTATGTTGGTTCCAGAAGACATTGCAAAAACAGGTGTGTCCTTGAGACAGTTCTTTCTCCTTCTGCCACTGAATGAAGTCAGCAAGAGCTTCTTTTATCATGAAAATTATGAGAATGATCTTTGATGGCACACTTCTCCCTGGCTAGAGGCTTTGTTTGAAAGAACTTGGGACAAGACAAACTTTCTGTGAGATCTCACTGCCTGACATTAAAAAAAACCCTTCTTTGTTGGCAATTTTTGATACATTGTTATTACATATTTATTCTTACGGTTTAACATCTATATTGCAATTAAAGCAGAACTAAATTCACTGTTTAAACCCTTTCCCTGCCAGAGCCATTTTTAAATTTCTTGCATACATATTTAAAAAATCATTTTATGCCTGATGTCACAAGTTAGCCTCTTGTTTATTTATTCTTACCTCCTTGCTGCTCCTGATTCCTTTCACATGTTTGGTTTGTCTGTGCTCACCTATGGGCATCGTCTGCTATCCTCTGGGTTTTATTTCCTTCCCTTCCATCACTTCCTGGCCCGCCTCCTTGTTTGCCGATCTATATAAGACTCAGACTAGGCCACTTTGCCTGAGCAACTTCCTAGTTGTTGGAGCTCCTGTTTGTTGCTACTGTCTGAATCCTACATTGACTACTTATGTACCGACCCTGGCTTTGTTCTTTGACCTTGCTTGTTTTCCGCCTGTCCTGACCTCGGCCTTGGCTAGTCTATCGGATTCCGCTCGTCTCCTCCCATTATACTCTGCTTCCACGAACTGTCTCCTCAACCTCAGCTGGGCATACCTGGGGGCCGCGACCTGGTCCCAGCTTGCTGCAAGTCCATCCCCACCATCAGGGGCTCTGGTGAAGAAGCAGGCTGGGACTTAGACTCCGCACCCTGGGGAGCCCCAAGTTGAGTATTAAGAGCTTACTACCACAGGTGCTGACAGTTTGCTCAGGCCATGAGCTCCTCACAGACCCCGCAGCCTCTCCTGGAACAACTCCAGTGTTTGGTGCAGAGAGTCAATGTCCAGCAGGCCTATCAGGAACATATTAATAATGCCACCATCAGTCCCACCCCGCAAGCCAAAGTTCTAGGTGTCACTCTAGACTCCAATCTATCCTTCCAGCCCCATGTCCAATCGCTGGCAAATTCATGCAGGCTCCACCAACGCAACATCTCCAAAATACGTTTGTTCCTAACCCCAGACACTACTAAACAACTCATTCACTCCCTTGTTATCT
This sequence comes from Staurois parvus, assembly GCF_062004578.1. NCBI lineage: Eukaryota > Metazoa > Chordata > Amphibia > Anura > Ranidae > Staurois > Staurois parvus. The sequence continues at coordinate 5,995,737 of NW_028317994.1, read as the reverse complement.
CATGACTTAACTATTCAATTCCCTCCTCACCGGCTTACCTCACCACAGACTATCCCCGCTTCAGTCTATCCTGAACTCAGCGGCCAGACTCATCCACCTTACCAACCGCTCTGTATCCGCCACCCCTCTCTGTCATTCCCTCCACTGGCTTCCGATTGCCCAACACATAAAATTTAAACTACTAACGTTGACGTACAAAGCTATTCATAATACTGCCCCAAACTACCTCACCGACCTGATATCCAAATACCACCCAACACGTACTCTACTCTCCAGTTCCCTGGTCTCCTCTTCCCATGCCCGACTCCAGGACTTCTCCAGGTCTTCCCCCATCCTCTGGAACTCACTACCCCAATCCATCAGACTGTCACCTACCCTCCTCACCTTTAGGCGCACCCTGAAAACCCATCTCTTCAGGGAAGGCTACCCCGCCCTCACCTAACAGCCGATTTCCTCCACTCCTCCTACCACTCCATTCCCCACAGCCATTTCCTCCTGTACCACTATCCCCTCCCTCCTAGATTGTAAGCTCCAAGGAGCAGGGCCCTCGAACCCCTCATGTATTGTATTGTTACTGTATTGTCTCATGTACTGTCTCCCACTATAATGTACAGCACGGAGCAAACTGTTTGGCGCTATATAAATACTGTATAATAATAATATTATGCAGTGTCTGCAGGAACTTTTCTCCTGGTTGGATCAGCTGCAGGTTGTGTCCCCTTCCTCACTCTCTGTTTCGGCTCCTGCTGCTCTAACCCCCACTGTTCCTCCAGTGGAACCTAGTCCTTCAAAACTCCAGCTTCCTCCACCACCTTGCTTCTCTGGTGATCCCAAAGCTTGTTGGGGCTTCATCAATCAGTGCTCAATTCACTTCGAGCTAGAAGCCCACCATTTTTCTACTGAACGTTCCAAGGTGGCGTACATGATTTCCCTCCTTTCTGGTGAAGCACTGGCTTGGGCCTCGCCACTGTGGGAGCGTCAGGATCCAACTATTTGCAGCCTCTCAGCCTTCCTGCAAGCTTTACATAAAACCTTTGATGTGCCCTGCAGGACTTCATCTGCCGCAGGAGCTCTTATTCGGCTTCGTCAAGGTAGCATGACTGTTGGACAATATGCAGTTCAGTTTCTCACCTAACTTTGGAACTGGCATTGAATAATGAGGCCCTTTCTGCAACCTTTTGGCAGGGTCTAGAAGGCCGTATTATGGACAAAATAGCTGGAAGAACCATACCCACCACCCTGGATGACTTGATTGCTCTTAGCATCCAAATCGATATCCGCTTCCAGGAGCAAGATCTGGAAAGGGTTCGTCCACATCACCCCCTAGTGGGTTCATTTGCTCCTGTTTTCCAGAAAGCCCCTGATCAACTTACCTCTGCAACCATACTGACATCTGAAGAGCCTATGCAGTTAGGCCGAACACACCTCACTCCACAAGAGTGATTGCGTCGCCTAAGATTTGGTCTGTGCCTTTACTGTGGGGCTGAAGGTCATCTAATTAAGTCGTGTTCTGTCCACCTGGGAAACTCGGGTCTAGGTCACTCTGAAGGAGGTGAACTAGACCAGAACCTGAATTCCGCCACCTTCCCTCGATTTATCATACCTGTCTCCATTCATTGGGCCCTGAACTCGTACCAGGTTTCTGCTTATGTGGACTCTGGGCCAGCCAGGAACTTCATTGAGCAATCTTTGGCCACTGAATTGGGCATTCCTCTTGTCCCTTTGATGACACCCCAATCAGTATCTACAGTTGATGGCTCTACCTTGGCTTTAGGATCTCTACGCTTCCAAACTGCCTCCATAACTATGCATGTTGGCGCTCTTCATCATTTGGAAATCTCCTTCCTGATCCTCCCTAAGTCTTCTAGCCCCATCATTCTTGGACTTCCATGGTTGCAGAAACACTCACCCAATCTTGACTGGAACTCTGGCCAAGTATTGTCTTGGGGGTCAAAATGCAATCGGACTTTCTCCCTAAGGTGCTTCCACCTCGCACTGTACCCATGACTGAGGCCACCACCTCTCCGATGCTCCCTCAACATTGCCAGGCCTTACAAGATGTTTCTTGTAGTAAAGCTTCTCCCCTGCCAACTCCTATTGTGTGCCCCCTTCCAGTGCTGTCCACTTCTAGTTCCTTACCCTCTTTGCTGCCCAAACCATTGGTCCCTTCACATACTGTGCAGCTCAGAGCTCCTTTTTCACTACTTTATGGATGGGTGATGGCACCAACATCTACGACCTCTGTTCCATCTGAGTTCCCAGCTTCGTGTGCCCTGCCTGCTGAGACCCAAAAACTCTCTTCAGCTGGTTTGGACCCAGCTGTAATTTTCACATTAGTAGCTACTGTGCCTTCTGTCCCTTGTCCCACCCCCATACACCCTACTGTGTCCTCTGTCCCCTGTACTGCCCCCATACACCCTACAGTGCCCTCTATCCCCTGTATTACCCCGGGTTCCTGTTCTGCACAGCCTGTCTTGCACACTGTACAAATCAAAGCCTTCACGCCTACTCCTGTGTCCTCCCTGGCAGCCTCCTCCCTAGACCCTTCATCCTGGTTATTGGTGTCTGCTACAGCCCAGCTTTCTGTTTTATGTTCTCCCATTCTTACTCCTTCTGAGGCAAATGTTTCCAAGAACTTACATCTGTCAGCTTCCAAGTACAAAGTAGCTGCACATTGTCATTGCTGGTTGAGTCCCAAATTTTTCCCTGGTGACAAGGTTTGGCTCTCTAGCAAGAATATCCGTCTACGAGTACACTCTATGAAATTTTCTCCTTGTTTTATTGGTCCATTTACCATCCTCCGCCAGGTCAACCCTGTTGCTTTCAAACTTCGCCTCCCTTCACATCTGAGAATCCCTAATGTTTTCCATGTTTCTCTTCTCAGACCGTACATCAACAGGTTTTCCTTCCCCAAAAGTGAATACTTCAGATCAGTATGTAGTCAAGCAAATCTTGGATTCCAAATTCATCAGAGGGAAGCTTTCCTATGTAATTGACTGGAAGGGATATGATCCTGAGGAGAGGTGTTGGATTTCTTCTACTGATGTTTTTGCACCCAGTCTGGTGTAATTTTTTCATCACAAGTTTCCTCTTAAGCCTGGCCCTAAACAAGTGGGGAGACCTCGTAAGAGGGGGGTTACTGTCACAAGTTAGCCTCTTGTTTGTTTATTCTTACCTCCTTGCTGCTCCTGATTCCTTTCATATGTGTGGTTTGTCTGTGTTCACCTATGGGCATCATCTACTATCCTCTGGGTTTTATTTCCTTTTCTTCCATCACTTCCTGGCCCGCCTCCTTGTTTGCTTTTCTATATAAAACATGCTCAGATTAGGCTACTTTGCCTGAGCATCTTCATAGTTGTTGGAGCTCCTGTGTGTTGCTACTGTCTGAATCCTACATTGACTACTTGTGTACCAACCCTGGCTTTGTTCTTTGACCTTGCTTGTTTTCCGCCTGTCCTGACCTCGGCTAGCCTATCTGATTCCGTTTGTCTCCTCCCATTATACTCTGCTCCCGCGAGCGGTCTCCTCAACCTCAGCTGGGCGTACCTGGTACCAGCTTGCTGCAAGTCCTTCCCCACCATTAGGGGCTCTGGTGAAGAAGCAGGCTGGGGCTTAGACTCCGCACCTTGGGGAACCCCAAGTTGAGTATCAAGAGCTCATTACCACAGGTGCTGACACTTGATCTCTTTTCCTTTTACCTGGTGGCATCTTCCATGCCAGTCCTGGGTTCATGGATAGGCACATGGAGTCTGGAAAGCCTGGTAAGCATGTGGGGGGATTACCAACAGAAACAGGGGTGTATGCAAGATATGCAGTGGCTGCACAGCCACTGTATCACTCCCATCTGTCATTTGTTAGACTTACACTGGCTAAAATGTGTGTAAAATCCCCTGAAGCCATCAGTAGGAGGGTTAACAGTTACCCAAAAATTATTGATAGTTAGACCTGTTAAATAAATGTTACTTAATCTTTATGCAAATTTCTGTTGTCATAACTGCTAACATGTGGTGCACCATGGCAACTACAGATGTAAGTAGGAATTAAGATGGCACCATTGTTAGCTATAAAAGCATAGGAGGTGTTAGCTTTGCTTTCTTTAACATCACACTGAAAATGTAGATTTGTTTTGAACATTTATATTTTTAATTTTCTTTAATTATACTCTATACATGTTTTTTTTTTTAACTTTATTTCTTAAAAGATAACTTCGCCTTTGGAACATGTTACATATCCCACCCATATTTAAGGTTGAACATGTAAAATATTCAAGCTCCTGCCTCCTCTCCCCCAGACCCTCCCCCCCCCCTCCTCACTGTGACAGCAAGTGGGGCTCCTTCCCCCACACTAGCTCTGTCACTTTTCAATAACAGTGAGGTAGATTTACTAAAACTGATTCACTCAGAATCTTGTGCACCTATGCATGGTAGCTAATCAGCTGCTAACCTCAGCTTGTTCAATTAAGCTTTGTCAATAAAGCCTGGAAAGCTTATTGGTTTCTTTGCAGATGTGCACCTAATTTTGCACTCTCCAGTCTAGTAAATAAACCCCACTGTGTCCATACACCCACATGGAAGAAAAATATATATTGACATATATTTGAAATGCTACAATTTTGGCCATATTCAATATATTTAAAAAAATAAAAATAAAAAAATAAATATATATATATATATATATATATATATATATATATACTGTATGTTGAAATGCATTTTTATTACATAATATATGAAAAATACATTTCAAATATACTGTATGTCTTTAAAAATACAAATCTACATTTTTGGAATGCATTTACAAATATATTTCAAAATATATGTTAAAATTACTTTATTTGTTAAAAAAAGCTGAAGAATATATTTTAAAAATATATATTTTTAAAAATAATGGGCTGTGGGGGTGATAAAGAGCACTTTCGTAATCCACTGACATGTGCACCGAGTTTCCAGAGAAAGCCTGTACAAGGTAAGGACTGACAGCTGGAGAAAAGTCTGTAGACACCCATGATCTACAGATTGCTAGTGTAATGCTTTCCAGGCTCCTCTAGAAAAAAATAATAAATGCATTTTTTTTGCAAAAAATATGAGAATTTATTATTTTTTCTGCAAAGGTGAACTTAGCTGTTAATGCTTGCCTTATTTAGTCACACTCCTCACTGCACATTTCATTAGTATTTGTGATACATTTTGGTAACATTTTGAGCCACACCCTATCCAATTGTGGTTACTGAAGAATACATTGCGACTTATTTCAGAAGAGAATACTTGTTGCTTATCATGACTACTTCAAAGTACATGACATGACATTGCACATGAGCAGCACCATTATCAAGAAAACCACAATGTGTGATCATAAAGGTGAATGACTGCATAGGAGGAGGATAAAGCTGTACATTTGTTCAAATATAACATTGTCTTATTCTTCAGCACAAACCAACTAACCATATCATCTGACTGGTTTGGAGTAATGGCCCCACTGCTGTATTTATATTTAAACTAAAAAAAGCCTCCAACTCATGCTGATATCATTGCCAATACATTGAATGTGTCTGCTAACATTACCTTCACTTGCTCTTTCCATATGCCATGGTCTCAGGGGTACTAGAATGTAATTTGTTTTTACTGGAATTTAGGTCTTGGATGACGTCGCTGTTGTTCACTTGATTTAAGGACAGATAGCTGCTGACACTTGTCAAAACATTATAAAATGCACAGCATAATTAGTTGGATTGCTTTGCACAGAATCACCAGTGTGAAAAAATATTGTCACTTAATGTAATTCAAACCTGCATTATGTTGATAAAAAAGTGCTTTCAGATTTTTGTGTGGTGACATTCTTTGGCTTGCTAAACTAATTGAAAGTCTGAAGTCTAAAATTAAAATAAAGAATGCAGAACCATTGTCACTGATGTGGACCCTCCAGCTGCACTGAAGGGATAGCCAAGGAAAGGCAATAGGTGTACCTGCGAGATATACCTAACAACTGGACCTTTAGTAGGGAAAATCATTACAAAATTGGAATAAGCCAGTGTTTTGGACTAAAATTTAGCCTGTTCGGTCTCCTGATCACTGGAAGTTGTGCATCGTGTAATTTTATCCCTTATATACAGTATATATGACAGTGTCCTGCTGCAACTGGTTCCCAAGGTTGCCATGGGTGCTAGCATCTCTAGGAACCACTAATGTCACTGGAAATCCCTGCTCCATTTAAGGGAAGGCTGGGGATTTCCGTGACATCAATGGCCAGATGTTGCCATTGGCCAATGTGGCTATATTTTGCCATTGACTTTCACCCAATATGGTCATAGTTTTAGAATTGGTAGTATGTGCCAAATCTTCTTTTTTTTGGCAACTTGGCGGGTGGTGGGCATCATGATTGACAATGTATTTACAATAAAGAAATTTTTGAGGAATTTTTATTTATGTAATAAGGGACTTTATTTCTAGGGTACCAGGTTACAACTTTGTTTGTGAATCAGTAGGGGTACTATCAAACTCTCATATACGTAGTGGAGGCTTGTATCTGAGGCACCCCCCTCCCCATGTTGAGGGCATGTGGCCTGGTATGCACACTCATTTACCTCCTTTCCTGGGTAGCCAGACTGCATGCTTATATTAGGGTCTGGTATGGATTTTTAGAGGTATCTGACATATTTTATTACATGGAGTACCTCTTAAAATCCATACCAGACCTCAAGTGACTGGCCAAATTTTGATCCATTTATGGATAATCGCACTAGACAGAAGTTGATCTAAAGACTGAGTTCTGTCAAACAGTAATGTTGGAAAATTTTGTCAATAAGCAGCTTGCAGTCTATTGGCTGCAGCGCTTATCAGTGTATTCAGAATAAAAAGGTACAGCAGAGAGAATTCCTCTATCCACTTCACTGATCAAAAAAATTAACTGTCTATGGCCAACCAAAGAGCTAGCTGGTATTCACTAAGGACCTTTGCAGTCTATGGCAGACATCCACATCTTTCTCTTTTGATTCATTCTTCTCCAGACATTTCTGCTTTAGCAGTAATTCAAAAAATATTTATTTCCATTTGGTCTGAAGTACAACGCTCACTCCAAGCAGCCACAAACAAATTTAGGGTCTTTGCAGATCACCACAGATGCAAACCAAATCCTCTCCAACCATGAGACAGAGTCTGATTTTCCACTAGAAACAGTAGACTTAAGGTGCCATTTATGACATTTGCTCCCAGGTTTTCTAATTCTTTCTATCTTTTGCTTTTGAAGCCATTACTCAATATGTTTTCTATTCCCTTTCCTACCACTGATCCTGCCTCCAAAGACAGAAAACTTTATTAAGTGAACCGAATATTAGGCTCCTGGACTTCTAGAGGTATACATCAGTACCTGGTCAATTGGAAAGGAATTGGGCCTGAGGAGAGGTCATAACTTCCTGTTGCATCAGATGTTTGCAGGCCTGAGGAGAAGTCATGGATTCCTGCATGAGATTTTTTCATACTGCATCTTGTAAGAAAACACCTTCCTAAATCTGGTCTCAGGCAGTAAGAGAGCCTTGTAATGAGGGATAAGAAGAAGCAAAAGCTGCTTTTTATCTGTTGCTTGTAGCCCCACGGGTCAGCAGGAAAGCCAATACGTATATGACTTGTAGTTCCACAGCTCTAACATGCAATACGGTTCTGATTCTTTTAGTTACACAAACATGTGCTCTATTATTATCTTATTTCTGTTCAGGTCTGAGAGCTATTAAAATAATCAGACTGCCTGGGGAGAGGTTTATGGGAAGGCTGGAGGCATATTTAAACTAGGATTGAGGGGGAGGGAGAATCAGAATATAATGAGGCAGATGGGCAGACAAGTTCAAGACAAGGTCAGAGACTAATGGAGGGTGGAATGGGGCAAGATGGGGGAGGCTATAGCAGGTGATAAGGTGTTTTCCACGTTACAAACAACCATTGGAGATTACTGTACCATTTGTACTACTAAAAAGGATATTAAAAACACAAGTGAAAAATAAAACAATTAATTAAAGTGATTGTTTACCAATGTTAGAAGTCTGCCAAGCAAAATAGAGTTTGAAGCTTTGGTACATAAAGAGAACTATGATTTGATTGGTATTACTGAATATTGGCTTCATTCTTCACATTATTGGCTTATTAATATTCCTGGCTAGGCTCTTTTTCGGAGAGACAGGATAAAACCAAAAGGTGGTGGTGTCTGTGTGTGAGAAGTGATCTCAAAGCAAGTATGAAAGAGGACCTCAATAGAGAGTGTGATAGTGCTGAAGCCTTATGTGTGGATCTGCATATGGGTATGCATATTTCACAGTTAATTATTGGAGTTTGTTATAGGCCACCCAGTGGTAATGAGGAGGTGGAGCCTCAGATCTTTGCTCATATAGAAATGGTTGCAAGGGCTGGTACAATGATAATAATTGGGGATTTTAATTATGCTGAAACTGAATAGAGTAATGGTACTGCTGGAATAGTAACAGGACCAAAATTTATAAACCTACAGCAAGACAATTTTATGGTACAGTTTACAGAAGACCCAACTAGAAATTAAGCTCTGGTGGACTTCATACAAGAGTATTTGCTAGAAAGCAATATTTGAAGCAATAGTCAGCATGAATTCACAAAATTCTAAATTTGTCCAAAACAATTGATTTATTTTTATGAGAAAGTAAGCAAACATTAGATAGATTAGATAAAGGAGTGGATGTGTATATAGTATACTTGGATTTTCCAAAATATTTGACATAGTTCCATCCACATTGCTCTTGCTTAAGTTAAAGTCTATAGGCTTAGAAAATTCAGTTTGTGAATAGATAGAAAACTGGCTAAAAGACCATATTCAGGGAATAGTGGTTAATGAATATTTATACTCTGAATGATCTAAGGTTATTAGTGGTGTACCTCAAAGTTCAGTGTCAGGACCCTTACTTTTTAACCCAGATATAAAAGATATAGAGATTGGGTTTAAAAAATGCCATTTCAGCATTTGCAGATGACACCAAGCTATGCAGTGGAATAACATACCTCAGGAAGTCTCCAACTTCAAAGCTAACCTCAATGCACTGTAATGCATGTAATTGTGGCAAATGAGACTTAATGTTGATCAATGTAAAGTTAAGCACTTGGGGGCTAAAAACATGTATGAATTGTATAATCTAGGAGGAGAACGTCTGGTGGAGTCAATGGTTGATAAGAATCTTGGTGTTTTGGTAGATCATAGACTTAATAATAGCATGCAATGCCAAGATGCAGTTTCTAAAATTAGCAAAATACTTTCTTGTATTAAAAGAGGCATAAACGAGAGAGAAAGAGACATAATTTTGCCCCTGTGAAAATCATTAGTAAGACCTTGTCTGAAATATGCAGTTCAGTTTTGGGAACCAGTTCACAAAAAGGGTATTGGAGAACTGGAGAAAGTGCAGAGAAGGGCAACCAAGTGGATGAGAGACATGGAGGAGCTCTGCAATGAGGAAATATTAGTTGAACTGACGTTGTTCTCTTCTGAGAAGAGGCAATTAAAGGGGGCTATGATCACCATGTAAAAATACATAAGTGGTACATATAATGAACGTGGTATAGCATTATTCACTTTCAGGTCATTACAGAGGGCAAGGGGGCACTTTTTATACCTGGAGGAAAAGAGATTTAACCATCACAAGCGGAATACAATAAGATCTGTGAAAATGTAGAATAGACTCCCTCAAGAAGAAGAGTTCTGGCCAGTTCAGTAGATTGTTTTAATATAAAGCTCGATGCATTCCTAAATGCACAAAATATAACTGGATACTAACATTAATAGGTAATAACCTAAAGGGTAGCTGATCCAGAGAATATCTAATTACCTCCTGGGAGATCAGGTAGGAATTTTTTTCCTCCCACTGGAGCAAATTGGATCATGCTTTATTGGGGTTTTTTGCTTTCTTCTGAATTAACTGTGGGTATAGGGTTGTGTATATGGAGTTTTTCTATTTGTTTGTTTTTTTATAATGATTGAACTAAACAGACTTGTGCCTTTTTTCAACCTATCTATGTAACTATGTAGCTACATAGCTCAGCCATGCCCAGCCTATCTGTCATGCCACAGAAAATCTGAGTGGCTCCGTTCCCTTCCTGTCAGCCTGCAGCTTATCAAAGAAGATGTATCCTATTGCCTATTGCTATTCCAGCCTGCTTTCCTCTATTGATTCCTATGTACCGACTGCTTTTGTTTCCTGGGTATTCGAGTCTGCTGCCTGCTCTGATTTTTGTTTTGTTCCTTGCTATCTGGGTCCCCTGCCTGCCCTGACCCTTGTCTTAGTTCCTGTTTATCTGAGTTCACTGTCGTACCTGACCTCTGACCTGTACTTTCCCCACTGAGTCGACAACCAACTCAGTCTCCTGAACCATTATTGCTGTGCACCTTTTTGCTCCAGACCTGCTTCCTGGTACCTTCCTGTCTCTAAGTTCTTAGTCTTGAGTAAGGTGAACCCAGGGGTCATGACCTGGGGTCAGCATGCCATAAAACCCCTCTCCACCATCAAAAGCTCTTGTGAATACCAACTGGTCCTTAGACTGCATCCACAGAGATTTTGCATCACCTGCTCCCTCATAGGAACTTCTATCTCCTTCAGCAAGTCCTGACCCTACTTCCAGGTCTTATCTATTCCTGGAGTGATCCTAGTCTTGCTTCTAAGGCCATCCTCTCCCAAAGTGTTTTTGTGTAGTTCCAACTCTGCAGATCCAGCTCCCGAGTCTGCTCTGCCACATAGTGCCCTGCTGTACCATGAACCAGCTTTTGGCCTATACTTCATAGATAAGACTACTATCTCTATTTGGGTATCATTTACAGCGCAGTTAAAAAGTCCACATCAGCAGAGTTGGCACGCTGACAATAGGATTTGTGTATTTAGCATGAAATCCATTTTTGGAGTCCAGCGAGGTACATAGGTCCTTCCCCTGTTTACACTGTGTACACTCTCTGTACTGATTTCCAGAAACTATATTCCTGGAACCGGATGTGACACCAATGCGTATGACGTGATCTCGCCTGCTCAGTTGTGTTGAACGCCGGGAACCACATTATAGGCGCCATCTTCCCCTTGGTCGGTTGTTCATCCACGTATGGGAGGAGAAACACATACATCGGATTAATGTTGGAATTATATAAGGCCCCAAGTATCATTACTTTGAGGCAGCTTTCAAATTGTATTCAGTCCCTGGGGAAACCACAGGTCTGTTCCCAACCCCTTGATGGGTTAAAGTCTGAACAACAGACCTTTGATGTTCATCCCTTAAAGATTCTTGCTTCTATATGGTTCATGATGAACTTCAAGAATGTAAGGGACTACTTTGAATGCCTAGAATATAAGAAACTTTCACAGCCTAATACATCTCTAAATTGTGGAGGAACAACTAAATTAGTTCAAATATCTATTTACCATATATTTGTTCATGTGATATATATTATGAACATTTAATAAATTTTCGGTCCTTTTTATATAAAATAAAAGGAAAAGTACTTTCTTAGATATGTTTTGATGCCTTGTGTGTTATATACTCTCAGGACATCAATATATATGACATCATATTAATTCATACTGTTTGTTACTACAGTATTCATAATGGCACCTGTGGTTCCTGCATGTCAAGCGATGACCTCATCCTATGTGTGGGGGGGGACTCATTCTCCAAAGCACAGCAAAGCATTCTTGTTTTGACCAATTTTGGTGAATATAGAAACTACATATGGACAAAAGTAACTCTTGCACATAGGTAGTGCTAAACACTAGATCCCTATTTTGAGGTACTGTATTTGTCAGCGTATAAGGCGACTGGGTGTATAAGACGACCCCCTAATTTTCCAGTTAAACCATAGGTTTTGGGCTATACTCGCCATATAAGACTACCCCTTTTCCGAGGCAAAACCATTTGAAAACATCAGATTTTTTTAATTGAAATGGTTATGACTTACAGGTACCTAAAATCCTTCAAAATCCTCATCATGTTCATCCTTTGACATCATTAGTTCATCAATGACATCTTGTGATACATTTATATATATGACATCATATTAATTGATACGGTTTGTTACTACAGTATTCATAACATGGCACCTGTGGTTCCTGCATGTCAAGCGATGACCTCATCCTATGTGTGGGGGGGGACTCATTCTCCAAAACACAGCAAAGCATTCTTGTTTTGACCAATTTTGGTGGTCTGTAAGTCATACAATTTGTAAAGTTGGTTTCTCAATTTTTGGACCACAAACAATATGTATAAAGGTTTAACTACTGACAGTTATTGTTTTAGAGCGGTATCCTTTTCCTGAGGAAGAATCTGCACTAAATAATTTGAAACGCATTGGATTTAGGCTGAATGCACTTGTAGTACCCTCAATTGAGTTTGCAAGATGGAAATCAGCTTCAAAGGATACCACTAATTACTCAACAATTGCAAATATCGTCAAGCAAATATGTTGTCAAGATTTGTTAAATTCTATTTATAGTAATCCCTTCCTAGCCAACAGTTTTCAGTATCCACTTTTCATGGGCAACAAAATAACCCAATAGTGTAAGAATTCGAAGAACTATGTCCCTCAATAAACTTAAGTAAAAAGATTTTAAGGTGAGTAGAAAAATCTTATTTTTGCATTGTACTGCTGTTAGTACAAAAGTGAAAAAAAAATAACATGAGAACAGTTGCTGGACCATGCATTAAACACTACAAAACTCTGTTGCACTATATTGCTTCAGCTGAAGGTCAAAATAATGCATTATATACCATATCAAGCAGAAAATGTGTTCTGACAACAAAGAATTCTTGTGAGGTTGACATTATGACTATAGAGAATTACATACTTTACCATGATGTTGTATGGGTAACTTGTTGTGTTATGCATGAATTAGCACTTTCCCAAAGTACACTAAAAGAACATTTTTACAAAATGATTCAAAACAACGACAGCTCAGGTGAAGTCAACTAGAGGAAATAAACTACTTATATTTCATCAAGCTTTCAGATGAAGTTGCACAACTGAATTGAAACAGCTTCTTTATGAATTCTTGAGAGCATTGAGCATCTATGAATCATATGTTTATTTTAAAAAAATATGTTAATAGAATTTCATTATTTCACAATGTATGACAGTATTTGCTGTTTTCCTTTTCAGTTTCTATAGTTTTATTTATCTTACTCTACTATATTACAATTTCTAAAACATATAAATAACCTTGAATATATTATTAGTTGTGGAGAACCTGCACCCTGAAATTACTGTATAATTACCCAAATTTCTTGACATATATTCCTCAACTTCATATATAAAGTAAATATGAGTCTGTATATAACTGATTTAAAATATAGTGAACAAATTTTTGCAACTTGTCAATCGTAACATGTCCCAGACTATTCACTATATATATCTCAAATTACAAATGTTATGGCATTTGTAAATCCAATATTTAAGAGGATTTCATCTCACATTCAGAGTATGTTGGACTACAGAATATATCTTCCAAATGTAGGACTAAATAATGGAAATGCATGTGCGCTCATAATTTCGCATGAGCATACAACCAGTTTTATGCTTGTGTTTATTCAGTACATATACAATAACCTTACATATACATAAACAAGTACTCACCAGTTTTTATTCCACAGTTGGCAGTACACTACGGAACCCCTTTTTATAGACATAAAATAATATATATATATACTGTATACAAATAAACACTGTATAGAAAACTTTGATATACATTGTAAAAGTTTATAGAAGGTTATGTATCTCAACATGCAGTTCGATCATAGCAGAGTTAATTTCCTCTTCAACCATGGTATTTATGTCTCCACCCTCAATTGTAATTTCTAAAAAATGCAATATCTCCACCTCCACACAAGATCACACTGAGACTTACGCTGAGGCACTGTGTCCCCATAGGCAATAAGGTCATATAGAACAAAAATCTCAACCACACCAGGGCATATTTTACTCTCACTTTATATTTCTTGTAGTGGGTTTCCATATGTAGGCACTTCAACATGGAGGTATATCCACTTGCAAAAATTGCATTATGGGATAAGAACAAAAAATCTCCAAATCTCCAAATTTTTAACAATGGTGTATCTTGGGAAAAAATATTATTCTCCTCCCATTTGTCTATATATATTTGCTGCACTGGGAGCACGTTTTGCTTCCATAGCTACTTCTTTTGTTTGAATATAGAAACTACATATGGACAAAAGTAATTCTTGGAGATAGGTAGTGCTAAACACTAGACCCCTATTTTGAGGTACTGTATTTGCCAGCTTATAAGGCGACTGGGTGTATAAGACGACCCCCTAATTTTCCAGTTAAAACAAAGGTTTTGGGCTAAACTCGCCATATAAGACTACCCCCTTTCCGAGGCAACACCATTTGAAAACATCAGATTTTTTAATTGAAATGGTCATGACTTACCGGTACTTAAAATCCTTCAAAATCCTCATCATGTTCATCCTCTGACATCATTAGTTCATCAATGACATCTTGTAATACATTTGTGAGACAGTCATCATATGGATCTAATTCCAAATCAGATGGTTTGGCTTCAGCTTCGGCTTCTCCTTCATCTTGCCACAAGTAGTCGTCCTCTGTACCTTCCAATGAATTTGATATGCCACACTTGAAAGACTTGATTACTTTTTCTGTATCAATATCATTCCAGGCCTTTATGACAAAGTTACAGAAAACATCCAATTGTGGAGCACGCATGTTTCCTCCATTTGTGAATGACTTTTCGCGTCTATCCATCCACTCATTCTACTGTTCTCGAATGCTATCTTTAAATGGCTTGTTTAGGCACACATCCAGTGGCTGTACCAACGATGTAAATCCTGCAGGAATAACTGCCGCATGTGTGTTTATTCTTGCCAGCCTTTTCTTTGTGCTGGTGGTTAAATGAGCCCTGAACATATCCCACACCAGTAGGCTACGTTCTTGATGAAGTCCACCTGGTCGCCTACTCCCTTCATTATCAAGCCATAGCTTTACCCCTTCTTCATCCATTCAGCCTTTTTCATTCACATGTACAAAAACTCCAACAGGGAACTTAATTTTCGGCATTGTTTTTCTTTTAAAAATAATCATTGGTCTTAGTTTGGCGCCGTCAGCTGTACATGCTAGTACCACTGTAAAACAGGACTCATGTCCTATTGTTTTAATTAACAGTTTTTGCACCTTTTGAATTGACAGTTTTATTTCCAACCATATCGAAATTCATAGGAGTTTCATCCATATTTCCGATATTACTTAAGGCATAGCCATGTTCCCTGCTCTGTTGCATTGCATATCGAAGGAAATTACTTACTTTGCCGTCAAGATCTGCTTGTAATTTTTATGCAATTTTGGTCTTTTGCCTCATTACCAGATTATGCCTCTCCAAGAACCTAGTATACCAGGATACAGTGGCCTTAAATCCTTTGATGTGATCTGGGTTAGATTTGGCCCACTGAAGTGCAAACATACATATCTTGTTTCGTGTCACTACATAACCATTTTGACGATGCTCATGCACCATGTCTGCTACATTATTTTCGAGTTCTGGCCAATGTGGGGTGCCTCTTCTTAATGCACACTTACTCCTTGGCATACTCTTTAATGCATCTTCATTTGCTTTCCAATCTCGGACCATCTTTTCTGTTACTGCATATTGTCTTGCAGCAGTACAGTTATTATAAACAAGAAAGTGCAGAGCTGAAGTATATAATATCAAATGCAAATCAAGTAGAATCAATAACTTATTAAAACATATAAATATCCCATCTAGGATCCGATCATAAATTTAATAAATAAAATCGAAAGTTCTGATGTGTAAACAATATGTAAGATAAAGTGACTCTTGTGCTTTGGTGATTCTGGACCTGGTATCAGTGCAATAGTGGTAAAGGTAATGCGCACTCACCGGACGCGCATTTTATTTGCGCCTTATGTAAATAATCAAGATGTCATCAGATATGAGAGGGTGAGGAGATGGATGGTCTTCCCTCTAAGGGATGGTGGGTCATCAAACAGGATACTATGAGGCTGGTACAGGTGATCCTCGTCCTCTAGAGGTCCCTCTTTCCAAAAACTGTTGTTACTCTCTGGGTAAGCAGATATCCACTAAAGAGTAGTAATCTGTCCTGGAGTGGTGGGTCCGGAGCTCCGGAACGGCCATCTTTGAATTTCAGATGGTTAGTCCTAATCGATCTCTGTCTGCTGTCATATATTTTTTACCCTTTGATGCATCATAATAAAGTAATTTAATTACCTACTACACTATGGGAGTATCCTTGTTCCTACCCCCTGGGGGAGCTCTTTAAACTTACAGACCCACCACTCCAGGACGGATTACTACTCTTTAGTGGATATCTGCTTACCCAGAGAGTAACAACAGTTCTTGGAAAGGGGGACCTCTAGAGGACTTGGATCACCTGTACCAGCCTCATAGTATCCTGTCTGATGACCCACCATCCCTTAGAGGGAAGACCATCCATTTCCTCACTCTCTCGTATCTGATGACATCTGGATTATTTACATAAGGCGCAAATAACATGCGCGTCCGGTGAGTGCGCATTACCTTTACCACTATTGCACTGATACCGGGTCCAGAGTCACCAAAGCACAAGAGTCACTTTATCTTACATATTGTTTACAAATCGGAACTTTCGATTTTATTTATTAACTTTATTATCGGATCCTAGATGGGATATTTATGTTTTACTAAGTTATTGATTCTACTTGATTTGCATTTGATATTATATACTTCAGCGCTGCACTTTCTTGTTTATTATTTATGTTCTAGGGTGATATTGGTTACCTTTTTGTGCATAGCAGCTTTCTTTCTTTATTTAGGTGCTCGCACTCCTGTTTACAGTACAGTTAATATGTTCCTTGGCAAAGTTTACAACTTTCAGTTTGAAACTGGCTTCATATTTCCTTCTTCTTGCTGGAGCCATGATGGGGTCTTATCTACCAGCCATTTTATTTAAATATACGGTATACCCACAAATCTGTCAGCCCGCTGGATGTGCGGTAATACTGTATGTACGGTAGCTTTGGCTACATATAGTATACAGTATATATACAGACCGCTGGATATGTGGTAATAATGTACATACAGTATACAGTTATACAGTATACCGCGCTGAGCCAAGCTAGCTTAATACAAATGTCCCTATGGTAATATGTCAGCCCGCTGGATGTGTGGTAATACTGTACATACAGTATACAGTATACCGCGCTGAGCCAAACTGACTCAAAACGTACGTCCCTACGGTAATCAGCCCGCTGGATGTGTGGTAATAATGTACATACAGTATACAGTTATACAGTATACCGTGCTGAGCCAAGCTGGCTCAATACAAATGTCCCTATGGTAATCTGTCAGCCCACTGGATGTGGGGCAATACTGTACATACAGTATACAGTATACCGCGCTGAGCCAAGCTGACTCAAAACGTACATCCCTACAGTAATCAGCCCGCTGGATGTGTGGTAATACTGTATGTACGGTAGCTTCGGGGTGAAAGTGTCTAGACTTGATATGGCTAAGTGTAAATGTTTGTAGCACATAGGGCAGCCCATTTACTTGAAGGAGCTGCCCTAAGTGAGACAAATGCCCCAAAGTAGCTCTGCGTTGAATGTTTTCAGTTGTGAAAAGTCACTTGTTTTTTTAGTTCCCATCTTGCTGTAGCACTGAAAAATACACATCTGCTAACCGTGAATGGATCGTCATTACCAATTTGCCTGCAATTACATCTGCATGTTTCCCAATGCGCAGCAACCCGCCCAGAAATATTTGTGCTGCACATTTCAGACATACTCTGCAAGCATGCACTGCACTTGTGTCACCATAATGAGAAGGTTCATGTGCATTTCTGAAACCTGCACACGTTTTCTGTGCAGGTTGCCGCTTGCTCAAGCATGCGCAGATGAGAATGCAGCCTAAATGGTAATGCAACCGCAACATGCATTGCCGCGCAATTTTGAAATGCAAGACAAAGTGTGCTTTTTCTGTGTGATTGCTATGTATGTATTTAGAAATGCGCAGATATGAATTCAGCCTACATGGCATCGTGAGCATGATGTGCATCTGTCATGTGTTTTTGAAGTGAACAGAATGCGTTTTCTTTGAGGGTTGCATTTGTTCGGAAACACGCAGATAGGAACATTGCCTAAATGGCAACACAAGCATGACATGAGTTTGGAGTGTGTTTCCAAGATACTGGTTGCTGCTTGCTTGGAAATGTGCAGATTTGAATGCAGGCTAATTGTTAATGACATCCCCAATTGGGGTTAGCAGACACATGTTTTGTTGTCAAAATACTCGGAGCTCAACGACTGAAAAGGTTTACTAGCTACTTTGGGGCATTTGTCACATGTAGGGAAGCCCATTCGAGTAAATGGGCTGCCCTTTACGTGATGCGTGATTACACTTCGGGAACATGCATTTCCACTATGCTAAGGTGTGAATGGGATGTGCTAGGGAGGAAGTTTTTAGGCAGCAAGGATGACCAGGGAGGAAAGGTGAGGGTTAAAGAAAAAAAATATTGCTTCAAAAGTAACAGCAAAGTCACTGCAATTAAGACAAATGTACGACTTGCTGAAGATTTTACACTGAAGTCCATGGGAGTCGTGCAGCTCAAGAAATGCCCAAAAGTACACAGTGGCTAAATGTTTACACTTCCACCTGGCAGTACTAGGGTTGTTGGTTCAAATCCCAACCACGGCACCACCTGTCTGGAGTTTGCATGTTCTCTCTGTGTCTGCGTGGGTTTTCTCTGGGTACTTTGGCTTCCTCCCACACTCCAAAGCAGGCCCGGACTGGCTGTAGGGCTCATTGGGCACTTGCCTGGTGGGCCGTGGCCGCTGGGCTTAAGATGACCAGGCCACACAGCGGTTTGAGTAGTTTAGCAAAATACAACTTGGCTGGACTGACACCACTCAGTCCACAAAAATGCTATGCCCAGAGTATACAACAGAAGTTAGGAATTAAGTATATTTTTGGCAGACCAACAGGTTTTTCTGTAGTTACAGTGTCTTTACAGGGCTAACACATGATTAAATGTGAATGCATTGCAGATTTGTACTAATTATTTGCACTGACAGACTGTTAGAACTTCCTAACATGGTTATATAGTGAACCTTCATCACTGTTGCCTCCTGGGATAGCTAGACACTCAAAATCCAGTGAGAAAGTGCCAACTCTTTGCAGGAGTACATTCCTGTGGGATTATGAGTGTCCAGAAGGCATGAAAGAGGCAAGGCAGCGTCATTCACACAACCCAGAAGTGGGGACTGAAATTAATCTATTTTTATCCCTTTTTTATAACTATAAGTTTTTTTACAGCTAAAATTGTTTGGGCAGTGTAGAGCTTGTAGAAAAGCAAACCTTCCATTTGTATAGAAGATCCACTTTAAACTGTTAAACAAAATAGCCGTAAACAATGAAAATATGAACTATACTGTATGCTTCACGGACGTTTCAACCTCTATAAATAGTAAGTGATATTTAACAATGTATAGACAGGAGTTAAGTTAAAATTTTTACGCAGGAGTGAAGTTATCTTGACCTAATCCCTTCATAACCTAAATCTAAATGCCCAGACCAAATGTAATAATCTCAAATGTGTCAGATTGTTTGACAATAACTTTATAACTAATTTGCCTACCTAGCTTTTTTACAAAGTTTTATAAAGTCATGTAAAGTCATTATTTGGCCAAATGGATTAATAAAAAGCCTGCTTTATTTATTAGGTGATGGCCAAAAAAAATAAAACAAAGCATTTCTCGGCTTATATTACACAACAGTTTATAAAATTGCCTTTTAAATATTAATTAAATGTGTACTCTGAAATTATTTGTAACCGTCTACAGCAATTCCTCAGAGATAATGGCACAGCCCCTCCGCTTGAAAAGATTTGTGTTTAAACAAAGCTTCCGCCTGCACGTGATCACTATGATTAACGGTTATCCCATGATTGGAAAGCATGCCGATTGGTTCCTGATCATTAGTCCGAGACCTGCAGCTTTTAGTGATAGTATGGTTTCTGCTATTTTATAGGTAAAAGGTAGTAATGGTAGGAAGATAATGTTTTTGAGCATGAGGAACTGTGCATGAGAACAATAAACTACAAACTGGTGGTTAAATACAAGCCATATAAGGGTTACACTTAGGAGGTGTAACGGAAGCGTAGGCAGAACAGAGCACACGGAGAAGATGGGGAACACACAAACTTTATTGAAGCAACAAATTGACAGACACTCAATAGGGAAATGGCAGGGAGGGTGATGTATGCGCAAACCAGGGACTATTCCAGGCATGGGGGGGGATCTTCAGCGACAGGTAGGCAATCTCCCCCCCTCGACTTGGGGCCTCAGCCGAGCTCCCTCCGTGACTGGACAGCGGATTGGAGACTCGGGCAACAGGTGGCAACCTACCACTGGGCAGGGGCCCTGGGCAACAGACAGCAACCTACCACTGGGCAGGGGCCTCGGGCAACAGACGGCAACCTACCACTGGGCAGGGGCCTCGGGCAACAGACGGCAACCTACCACTGGGCAGGGGCTTCGGGCAACAGGCGGCAACCTACCACTGGGCAGGGGCCTCAGGCAACATGCGGCAACCTACCACTGGGCAGGGGCTTCGGGCAACAGGCAGCAACCTACCACTGGGCAGGGGCTTCGGGCAACAGGCGGCAACTTACCACTGGGCAGGGGCCTCAGGGACTCAACGGGACTCTAGCTGTGGAGGCTGGCCACAGCACAGCTCCCACCCAGCTTTCTAGGGTCATTGGGTTCACAGGGACTCAACAGATAGCGATGGCTCAAGCACTCAGGGGCACCACAGGTAGCTATACTCTGGGCATGCCATCAGGACACGGGTGGTCAGTGCACACACAGCGGGCGGTTCGGAACACGGGTGGTCGGTGCACACATCGGGGACAGTTCAGAACATGGGTGGTCGGTGCACACAACAGGAACAGTTCAGGACACGGGTAGTCAGTGCGCACAACAGGAAAAGTTCAGGACACGGGTGGTCAGTGCACACTGCAGGAATAGTTCAGGACACGGGTGGTCAGTGCACACAGCAGGGACAGTTCAGGACACGGGTGGTCAGTGCGCACAACAGGAACAGTTAAGGACACGGGTGGTCAGTGCGCACAACAGGAAAAGTTCAGGACACTCACGGTAAGCAGCTTGCAGACCCTCAGCGGCAGGCGGCTCCAGACAGGGACGACCAGCGGTCAGCGTTCCAGGGACAACCAGCGATCAGCAGACAGCAGCAGCTCCCAGGGCACTCAGCAGCAGACAGCCTCCAGGGACACGCAGCCATGGATAGTGTGCAGGGTCCCTCAGCCACAGCTCCCAGGGCACTCAGCAGCAGACAGCCTCCAGGGACACGCAGCCATGGATAGTGTGCAGGGTCCCTCAGCCACAGCTCCCAGGGCACTCAGCAGCAGACAGCCTCCAGGGACACGCAGCCATGGATAGTGTGCAGGGTCCCTCAGCCACAGCTCCCAGGGCACTCAGCAGCAGGCAGGGTGCAAGGGTGCTCAGTAGACAGGCTTACAGACTGGCAGGGTCTCAGCTGTGGGGTCTGACCTTTGAGGAGAAGGCTCATGCAGAGCTGTGGAGACTCCCAACCCTGGGGTATTGTAGAGGGCTCGAGTCCTGACCTTTTGGGGGTCTGCAGAGTGCGCAGGGGGGATGGCTGGGGAGGCTCGGTCCCCCTCACCCGAGCCTCCCAACATCTTTCTGGGAGCAGGATGATTCTACCCACATGGCCAGGAACAAAAGGGAAGGCTACTTCCTGTGTGGGTCTCTTGAAGATCATGTGGGACGTGGCTAGGTTGCCTCGGCAACGGCTGGCCCAGCCCTGTCCATGGAAGCCCCACAGACCTTCTAATGTACAAGGAGGAAGGGAGGGGTGGAGGGATATGGCGGGGGATGGGAGAGGCACTGGCAGTCTGTGACAGGAGGCTCTTAGGTTTATGCACAATAGGGATTTTGGCTATGGTATGACAAAGCATAGCCCTAATTCACTGCACCCTGGACCAAGACCATGGTTATAAACTTTACCGCATGTAGATATGTTGTATTCTTATATCTGGCCAGAAGGTGGAGCTTTGATTTGTATTTATAAAAGTGAAATTAAAATGGCTCCAAAGCACTAGTTTCCCTTTAAAGCTGAACTCCAGACTAAGCAAATATTGTCTAAATACAAGAGATGTGTATTGTTACTTACATTGTGGTGGTTTTTGTGTATTTTTTGTGTATGTGGGTAAAAAAATGGGCAGTCATGACAAAATGAGAACTACAACTTGGAATTCAGTAGGTAGGAGTGAAACCATATGGTCAGTGGGATTTATGTTCTTTATATTTGTTGTCACAGGGGAAAAAAGCTCTTTACATTAGTGGTCAGCAGGAGGAAAAATGCTGCATCCACTGACCTAAGTGTGCTGGCCTGAAATATATCTGCTGGTAACAGGGACTTTTTTCAATTTGGGCAAGGACACAGGGGCCCCATGATCCCCTATTGCCCGGGGGCCCCATGAGTTGTAAGGTATCCCTGGCTGGTAAGGTATCATTGGCAGAGAGAAAAGAACCTATCAGTACCCCTAACAATAATGTTCTTTATTTGCCTAAACAAGTTGTTTGGTACAATTTGCCTCTGCCTCAGTAATACTTAACTAAATAACAGTCTTCTTTATCTTATCTCTGAAACAAGATGCTGAGCTCCAGCACTGCCAGGTGAATTAATATACTTGACAATTATGTCTACATATTTACTGCACTCAGTTGGCTGAGTCAGTAACTCTGGAACTTTTCAGACATAATCGTGAAGTATAGCAATATGGCTGACAGAGCATAAACTCAGTGGTGACTTGTCAGTGGTTGTACTGAGGTGGAGCACACCCACCTCCTTGCACTGGTTACTCCACCATTACAAGATACTTTGAAATGGTTCCACTATTTAACCACTTACCCTCCTGAGGATTTACCCCCCTTCCTGACCAGGCCATTTTTTGTGTTACGGTGCTGCGTTACTTTAACTGACAATTGCGCGGTCATGCAATGCTGCACCCAAATTAAATTTATGTCCTTTTTTTCCCACGACTTGAGCTTTCTGTTGGTGGTATTCGATCACCTGTGCATTTTTAATTTTTTGTGCTATAAAAAAAAAGGCCTACAATTTTGAGAAAAAAACAATATTTTGGACTTTTTGCTATTAAACATGTCCAGTAAAAAAAAATTAAAAAAATCAAATTTCTTCATAAATTTACACCAAAATTTATTCTGTGACATGTCTCTGCTAAAAAAAATCCCAATACATGAAGTAAATTAATTGGGTTATAGTATTTATAAATAGCGGTATATATACTGGGATTTTTTTTTTCTAGTAATGGTGGCGATAAGCGACTTTTAATGGGACTGCAGGGCTGCGGTGGACATTCTGACACTGTGGGGAACTGACTTGGTGTCACTGACATCCACAGTGACACCAATACAGTGATCAGTGCTAAAAAAAGCACTGACACTGTACTAATGGCACTGGGCAGGAAAGGGTTAATATGATGGGTGATCAAAGGGTTAATTATGAGTAAGGAGTGTTTTACTAGGGGGCGGGGGTGTATGCTTCACTGTAAGCACACTTCTCTGGAAGGCTGAGCAGTGCACAGCCATCCAGAGCAGTGTGCTCGACAGGGAGGAAGACTGTTAGTAAAAAAAAGTCTTCCTCTCCATCAGAGATGCTCGGTAATCACCGGGCACCGGCGAGTAATTACTGGCCAGGACCCGGTGATTGACAGCTGTGGCCGCAAATGCTGGTGCAGGTAGGCGTGTGTGCTGCTTGCGTGTGCCCCCCTACCAGGAGATGCAAAATCACATATATACAAGTGATTTTGCGCACACCTGCCACCCTGTAGCAGTATATCTGCTATAGGGTGGCAGGGATGTGGTTAATGAAGCTGAAAATGAGTATTTCTTGGTTTAATAATGCATGTCTACATAAGTACCAACAGAAAGTGTTACACTTGGCACCAAATGTTTGCAAAAATTATTGCTTATTGCATCAACTGCTTTCTAAAATCAATGTTTCACATCACAATATAATAAAAAGGAATGTGGAATGCAGATATAGCACTGCAGTACTTGTTCATATGCTAAGAAAGAAATTTCATCTGATGCTGAATACTTGGATTTTCACAGAAACACTGGATAGATACATGTTTGCATCCATTGCATGCGTATATATTTAAATACATGCCTTTGCAGCTTTCAGTTGTAGGTACACTGTACTGGAAAACAGTCGCAATTGATATAATCAGGGGTGAAAATATACATGCTAACATTTTCTAGTACACTACAATCAGGCAGAAAGTAACATATAAGTGAGTGTTAATAAGTAGATGCCTACCCAATCGGTTAATGAAAAAAACAATCTTTCTGACAAGCACTTATTATTTCTTATGAAAATACTGAACCAAGGAACTAAATACATTTCAATAGAATTGGATATTTTTTTAATAAAATAAATGAAAACCTGTATTACTTTACTGTATATACCTAATAAATCACTAAAATATGTTTGAAACTCATTAAAAACGAGACACATCACTCAACACCATCACCTTTTCTAAATGCAATAAAAAGAGCTTGTGTATATGAATAAAAATACATGCGTGGACCCAAATATGGCAGGTTTATAGATTTTTGTGCAGTAAATAATGTCTTTCAATATTCAGTTGGCCAGTTCACCAGCCTGAACATCCTGCTGCAGAAACAGCAGGAAGTAATTCATGTTTTGGTGGCATTATTACTCCATTAACTTTACAATGTGTTTGTGAATGAGTAATCAGGGGTATTTTTTTTTAGGAAGAGGCTCTTGTCCTATTCAATATGAGGACTTTGCTAGAAGGGTTCCCTCAGAAAGATACCCTCCCCATGTTGAGGGCATGTAGCCTGGTATGGTTCAGGAGGGGAACACACATGCTTGCTGCCCACCCTTTCCTGGCCAGCCAGGCTGCATGGTCCAATAAGGGTGTGGTATGGGTTTTAGAGAGGCCCCATGCTTTTATTTTTTGTTTTTTTTTGCCTGGGATACTCCTTGAAATGCATACCAACCAAAAGGGTCTGGTATGGAATTTGGAGAGACCCCATGACATTTTTTTGCATGTGATCCAGTTTAACATCCATACCAGACTCTCATCAAGGATAAGGATCTGATATGTAGTCTTTGGAGATTTTTTTTTCACATGAGGTCCTCCTTAACACCTATATCAGACCCTCATCTAGGATAACAATTAAGGAAATTTCCAGTCACTTTGTGTTACAAACAGAACAAAGTGACCAAAAATGTGATTTAGCAGAAAGTTATAATATATGCGTTTATGATTTTTTATATTTTTTTCCTTTGTAAATGCCAGTTTTGCCATAGTATATTGTAAACATTAGTCAGATGCGCAAATTCAAGGTTTTACCCAAACTTTGGATGTTTGATTTTCATAGACTGGCTGAACAATTTGGCCAGGTCACCAACCCAAACACCCTGCTGTAAACGCAGCAGGAAATAACACATTTTTTGTGGTATTATTACTCTGTTAACAATATTTTGTGAATGAGTAATCAGGTATATTTTCTTTGGAGAAGAGGCTCTTATCCTAATGAATATGAGGACAAGTGCTTTACCAGGAAGGCCACTCTGGCAAGGTACCTTCTCCATGTCGGGGACATGTGGCCTAGTATGATTCAGGAGAGGGACATGCATGCTTGCTGACCACCCTTTCCTTGCTAGCCAGACTACAGTAGATGTATTTCACACTGCTAAACACTCACTGTCCTGGGTGCATTCCTAAGTAGGTTAAATGTTGCAAAAAGGCCTAGAGGCACATGCAGGTCTTGCCCCATTGAATAAGCCATTGCAAGACCTACATGTTCCTTGAGATATATATATATATATATATATATATATATACATACATACATATTTATTTATACCAAAAAGCGATTTCATGTGCTTAGTGTACAAATTAGAGATATGTGACAACAGCAACACTGAAATATCTGAATAGCAGAAATCAAAACATACTTCTCACTAAATAGGTGCATTATCACTTTAAAGTGCTATTCATACCAATGTAGATACAACGACAATATATTTTTAATAAAATTAGTGCAAAATATGAAGAAAATTAAGAATAAAAAAGAAATCAAAGATCAATAGTGAAAAAAAGAGTACAAAAAGTCTGTAAATTGACAATATCTAACTGTGAATCAATCCGAATGATAAATGCTCTCTAAGTGGATGACAACAGCATTCACACACTCCTTACCAAATGGAAAGATATCAATAAACAGAAATCAATTGCATTTTGCTGTGATATAGCCACAATATTCCCAACAGTAATTCAGGTTTCTCATACTCATAGTTCAGCAAATCTTAAAATCATAAGAATGTATTTTAGTTATCCACTTACATGAGGTAAATGAGAAAATTACAGTATACAGAGACTAAGATAATGTCACAAGCCTAGACTCCACCCAGTTTAGTTTTAGAATAGAGCCAAAACAGATGTATTATCAAAGAATTATATGAAGAAATTATTTGACAAAGTACAGTTTGGACTTTCAGAATCTAGCTAACTAGATTATAAATGGATAAGAATAAGGACCTCATATAGGTTCTGGTGTGACTCCATGCTTTTATTTCTTATTTTTTTGACTGGGGTTTCCCTTTAAATACTTACCAACCAAAAGGCTATGGTATAGAATTGTGGGGAGAGCCCACACCATTTTTTTGCATGGGGATCCTCTTCAAATCCACACCAGACTTGAGTCTGATATGTAGAGGGAACCATACACAACTTTGTTTTTTTTTTGCATATGGTCCTCTGTATATCAGAATTTCACCTAGGACAAGGTTGAAGGAATTTCTCAGCTTCTTTGTATAAGAAACAGAACAAATCAGTTAGGAAATGGGACTTATCGAACATTTATGATATGGAATTTATGATTTATAATATTTTTTCTTTGTAAATGTTAGTTTTGCTGCAGTACATCGTATAGATTGGTCAGATGTGCCACTTCAAAAACAGGTTTAACTGGTTCCCGCACAGCTGATGTAGATAAATGGCTGGGCAGGTGCTCTCTAGTTCTGGGAGGATATACCCATATGTCCTCCAAGAACTGTGCCTTGTGCATGCCCCATAGGATGTGCAACAGCATGATGTGTAACAGGCTGTGTCCCCCGGACACAGGTGATTACTGATCATGGCACCTGGCCACTCAGAGCAGCCCTGGTACCATCTGATTGCTGTCCACTCACAGTGACCCTAATCACCCCCACCAACTCACAGTGTCTCTAATCAATGCCACTCACTCGCAGTGTCCCCAATCACCGCTGCACCAGTCAGTGTTCCTAATCACTGCCACCCACTCACAGTATCCCTAAGCACTGCCACACTAGGTATATTGTCCCTGATCACTGCCACATCAGTTACCGTGTCCCTGATCACCGCCAAACCAGTTACTTTGTCCCTGATCATCTCCACACCAGTTACTGTGTCCCTAATCACCTCCACACCAGTCATATTGTCCCTAATCACTGCCACACCACTTATATTGCCTCTGATCACCACCACACCAGTTACAGTGTCCCTGATCACTGCCACATCAGTTACAGTGTCCCTGATCACTGCCAAACCAGTTACAGTGTTCCTGATCAACACCATGCCAGTTACTGTGTCCCTAATCACCACCATACCAGTTATGTTGTCTCTGATCACCTCCACACCAGTTACTGTGTCACTAATCACCTCCACACCGGTTCGTATTGTCCCTAATTACTGCCACGCCAGGCATATTGCCCCTGATCACTACCACACCAGTTAAGTGTCCCTGATCACCACCACACCATTTACAGTGTTCCTGATCACCACCACACCAGTGTAGTGATACCTCTATGTGCCACCTGTGTTAGCCCTGGCCTGTTTATTGACCACATTTCTGTCTACTTCCTGGACCGTTCCCTTGCCTGTTTGCTGACATTTCCTTTCCTGTAGCCTGAACTGACCCATCTGCACAACCCGCTGACTACATTCCTGCAAGACACCAGGCCAACGGACATGGTATTCCTGGGGAACACCATGTACCAGTAGGGTAGGCGTGCTTGACTTATAGGAATTGGGACTGCTATAGGTGATACTACACTAAGCTACATTCCCTGACCACTCGTACAGAGGTTACCATTACAGTAGAATTGTTTTTGACACAATTAGTTGATTTGTGTGATACACAAGATACAATGTTCGGTACATAGTCAGTCCAGATAGTGAAAAAGTCTTACATGTGGTATCACCTTACTTGGGAGGAATAGCAGAATGTATTTTGGGGTGTAATTCTTAGTATGCCCAAGCTGCATGTAATTAATAACCTAATCAATTAACAAATTTTGTAAAAAAAAATTTTCATTTTCTTTCCACATTTTCCCAAAACAAGTGCCATTACAATTAAGTCTTCAAAAGACTCATCCTTCCTCTTAAAAATACCTTGGGGTATTTACTCTCATATAGTGGTCAATTTCTGGGTGTTTATACTGTCTTGTTCCTCCAGGGCGTCCAAAAATGTGATAGTCAGGAAATTAGATGTGTAATTTATGTCCCTCGAACGCCTAAAGGTACTCCTTGGATTTTGGGCTCCTCTATATGGCTAGGTTTTGAAAAAGTCTTATACGTGTATCACCATACTTGGGAGGAGTAGCAGAATGCGTTTTCCATTAATTGTAAGTATGGCAAAGGTGTGTGTATGAAATATCTTATTAATTGACAACTTTGTGCAAAAACACATTTTCATTTTCTTTCCTGCATTTTCCAACAACTTTTAAAAAATACCTTGGAGTGTTTTCTTCCCAAAATGGGTAATTTTGTGGGTGTTTCCACTGTCCTGGTACTCCAGGATCTGTGATAGATAATTGGGAAATTAGATTCACAATTTACCTGTAATTTATGCTCATTGAAAGCCCAAAGGTTCTTGGATTTTGGATTTTTGGCCCCTCTATGCTTCTAGGCTGTGAAAAAGTCTCACACATGTTGTATCCCCATACTTGGGAGGCATAGCAGAATGTGTTTTGGGATGTAATTCTAAGTAACTCTAAGTATGTCTATACTGTGTGTGAGAATAACTTGTTAAAATGGCAACTTTGTGATTTAAAAAAAACCCAAACTTTTTTTTTAATTTCTTAATTTTCCAAAAAATCATGACAAAAAATTACAACTTCAAAAAACTCACTGTGCCTCTTATGTAATACCCTTGACTGTCTACTCTGTTAAAAAGGAAAATGGTTACTTTCCAAAAAGGAAAGCTAGCCACTTTTACACAAATAGTTAAAGGCCCCTGGACCGTTCCCTTGCCTGTTTGCTGACATTTCCTTTCCTGTAGCCTGAACTGACCCATCTGCACAACCCGCTGACTACATTCCTGCAAGACACCAGGCCAACGGACATGGTATTCCTGGGGAACACCATGTACCAGTAGGGTAGGCGTGCTTGACTTATAGGAATTGGGACTGCTATAGGTGATACTACACTAAGCTACATTCCCTGACCACTCGTACAGAGGTTACCATTACAGTAGAATTGTTTTTGACACAATTAGTTGATTTGTGTGATACACAAGATACAATGTTCGGTACATAGTCAGTCCAGATAGTGAAAAAGTCTTACATGTGGTATCACCTTACTTGGGAGGAATAGCAGAATGTATTTTGGGGTGTAATTCTTAGTATGCCCAAGCTGCATGTAATTAATAACCTAATCAATTAACAAATTTTGTAAAAAAAAATTTTCATTTTCTTTCCACATTTTCCCAAAACAAGTGCCATTACAATTAAGTCTTCAAAAGACTCATCCTTCCTCTTAAAAATACCTTGGGGTATTTACTCTCATATAGTGGTCAATTTCTGGGTGTTTATACTGTCTTGTTCCTCCAGGGCGTCCAAAAATGTGATAGTCAGGAAATTAGATGTGTAATTTATGTCCCTCGAACGCCTAAAGGTACTCCTTGGATTTTGGGCTCCTCTATATGGCTAGGTTTTGAAAAAGTCTTATACGTGTATCACCATACTTGGGAGGAGTAGCAGAATGCGTTTTCCATTAATTGTAAGTATGGCAAAGGTGTGTGTATGAAATATCTTATTAATTGACAACTTTGTGCAAAAACACATTTTCATTTTCTTTCCTGCATTTTCCAACAACTTTTAAAAAATACCTTGGAGTGTTTTCTTCCCAAAATGGGTAATTTTGTGGGTGTTTCCACTGTCCTGGTACTCCAGGATCTGTGATAGATAATTGGGAAATTAGATTCACAATTTACCTGTAATTTATGCTCATTGAAAGCCCAAAGGTTCTTGGATTTTGGATTTTTGGCCCCTCTATGCTTCTAGGCTGTGAAAAAGTCTCACACATGTTGTATCCCCATACTTGGGAGGCATAGCAGAATGTGTTTTGGGATGTAATTCTAAGTAACTCTAAGTATGTCTATACTGTGTGTGAGAATAACTTGTTAAAATGGCAACTTTGTGATTTAAAAAAAACCCAAACTTTTTTTTTAATTTCTTAATTTTCCAAAAAATCATGACAAAAAATTACAACTTCAAAAAACTCACTGTGCCTCTTATGTAATACCCTTGACTGTCTACTCTGTTAAAAAGGAAAATGGTTACTTTCCAAAAAGGAAAGCTAGCCACTTTTACACAAATAGTTAAAGGCCCCTGAACATAAGTCAGGAGAACCTCGAATCAATAAGCATTAGCAACTTCTCCACACAGCTTGTTCTCTGCATCCATATGGCACACTTCCAAAACACTTTGAACAGAATAACACATTTTGAAAAGGAATCCCAACTTAACATAGGTAGAAATTTCTTGTAAACTAGGGAGTGTAGATACCCATTCCTAAGTAATGTTGATGAAATTATCTTATATTCCTGTACCAAAAAGATTACATAAAGCATATAAAAAAATGCTTCAAAGTGAAACAACTCAGGATGCAAGCTTTGTTCACAAAAAAACCTCAAAAGCCCATATAGTGCTAGTCTTTTGATGTCATATAAGCATATATACTTATATGCAGCTGTCTCCTATACAGTTATGCAGGTACATGTATTATTGAATGGCTATTGTAACAAGCAAGGTTTTATGTATGGTACTCAAGGAACATAGTTGCCCAAGGTCTTAACTATGCAATTTTTGTATATTTTATTTCCTATTTTAAATTATTTTTTCTGTATATTTTATCTCCTATTTGAAATAAAAAAATATTTGCATCCTGTTCTTTAGATGATATATATATGTATTAAAGAAAAGAAGTAAAAAAAAAGAGAATATTATGTACAAACATTTGAAAATACAGAAAAATGCATGGCTATGACCTTGGTCAAATATGTTCCTTGAGTACCATACACAAAGCATTGCTTGCTACTATAAGCATTCAATAATCTAAGTAACTGCATAATCCTTAACAATAGAAGAGGATAAGTCATTCAGTTTACTTTGACCTCTAATTCTCGAACCATTCACAGCGTTAATTACTGAAAAAAGCATGGAACAAAAAAGGTCAGTATGAAATCTTTACTGAGGATACCTTTTTGAACATGTTAACTTACAGGTAGAATGTTCAATATTTTATTAAGTCAATTATGTTTATTATATTTTGTAAAGTCCCTGAATTTTTCATTAATTCGGCAAAAGTTAAAATCCAATGTTATATATATATATATATATATATATATATATATATATATAGTATAGATATACAGTTGTACTCAGAGTCTTCATACCCTGGCAGAAATTGTGACATATTGGCACTGATATTGAATATATGACTGATCATGCCAAAAAGCTGTCTTTATTTAAGAATAGTGATCATATGAAGCCATTTATGATCACGTAGTTTCTTGGCTCCTTTTAAATCATAATGAGAACAGAAATAAGCCAAATGACCCTGATCAAAAGTTTACATACTCTGGAATGTTTGGCCTTGGTACAGACACACAAGGTGACACAGACAGGTTAAAATGGAAAATAAAGGTTAATTTCCCACATCTGTGGCTTTTTAAATTCCAAATAGTGTCTGTGTATAAGTAGTTAATGAGTTTGTTAGCTCTCACGGGGATGCACTGAGCAGGCTAGGGACAGTGTGATTGTTTCAAGGAGCATAATATAACAACACTTGAACAAAAGTGAGCTGCATAGTCGAGTTGCCAGAAAAAAGCCTTTACTGTGCCAATGCTACAAAAAAGCCCTATTACATTATGCCCCACAACACCTTGCAAGACCACACTGGGCTGTTTTCAGAGCAGCCTGTATTTCTCTTGAGGTTACCTGTGGGTTTTTCTTTATACCCTGGACAATTCTTCTGGCAGTCGTAGCTGCGATCTTGTTTGGTCTACCTGACCTTGGCTTGGTTTCAAGAGATACCAGAATTTTCCACTTCTTAATGAGTGGTTGAACAGTACTGACTGGCATATTCAAGGTTTTGGATATCTTTTTTTATCTTTTTCCATCTTTAAGTTCCATTACCTTATTACACAGGTCTTTTGCCAGTTCTTTTCTGCTCCCCATGGCTCAGTATCTAGTTTGCTCAGTACAGCCACATGAATGACTATTTATACACAGATACTAACTGGAATTTAAAAAGCCACAGATGTGGGAAATTACTTCAATTGCCATTTAACCTTTGTGTGTCCCCTTGTGTGTCTATAGCAAGGCCAAACATTTCAGAGTATGTAAAATGTGATGAGGATCAACTATGTGATAATAAATGGCTTCATATGATCACTATCCTTAAATAAAAGACAGATTTTAGGCATGATCAGACATATTTTCTATATCAATGCCAGGATATGCAAACTTATATATATATATATATATATATATATATATACAGTATATATACACACACACACACACACACACACACACACACAGTTGTGTTCAAAATAATAGCAGTCAGACATCACTAACCTGATCAGTCACTGTTTTTGGTAGAAATTATATTTCTACATGGCAAATAATTTACTAGCAGGTGTAGTGGAGTAATAGAAATCCAACAGACCCAACAGTCATGACATGCATGCTGCTGATTCTGTGTAATTGAATCACTAATTGAAAGGGGCATGTTCAAAATAATAGCAGTGTGGAGTTCTATTAGTGAGGTCATTCATTCTTTGAAAAACAGGTGGCAATTATTGCCCTTATTTAAGGAAAGAAGGCAGCAAATGTTGTACATGCTGGTTACAGTGCATTTCTCTCTGAAATTCTGAGGAAAATGGGTCGTTCCAGACATTGTTCAGAAGAACAGCGTACCATGATTAAAAAGTTGATTGGAGAGGGGAAAACATATAAAGAAGTGCAAAAAATGATAGGCTGCTCAGCTAAAATGATCGCACATGCTTTAAAATGGCAACCGAAACATGAAAGACATGGAAGAAAGCGAAAAACTACCATTCAAATGGATAGAAGAATAGCCAAAATGGCAAGGACTCAGCCAACAATCAGCTCCAGGAAGATCAAAGAAGGTCTAAAGTTACCTGTGAGTACTGTTACAATTAGAAGACACCTACGTGAAGCCAAGCTATCTGCAAGAAGCCCCGGCAAAGTCCCACTGTTGAAAAAAAGACGTGCTGAAGAGGTTACAATTTGCCAAAGAGCACATTGACTGGCCTAAAGAGAAATGGCGCAACATTTTGTAGACTGATGAAAGTAAGATTGTTCTTTTTGGGTCTAGTGGCCGGAGACAGTTTGTCAGACACCCCCAAACACTGTATTCAAGCCACAGTACACTGTGAGGACAGTAAAGCATGGTTGCATAAGCATCATGATATGGGGATGTTTCTCATACTACGGTGTTGGGCCTATTTATCGCATACCAGGGATCAGGGATCAGTTTGAATCAGGGACGGACTGACAACTCATGGGGCCCCCAGGCAATAGGGGATCATGGGGCCCCTGTGTCCTTGCCCAAACTCAAAAAAGCCTATGAAAAAGGTACCAGGGGCATCTCATGGGGCCCTCTACTGAACCCGGGCCCTCGGGCAGTGCCCGAGTTTCCAAATGGTCAGTCCGCACCTGGTTTGAATATATCAGAATACTTGAAGAGGTCATGCTGCCTTATGCTGAAGAGGAAATGCCCTTGAAATGGGTGTTCCAACAAGACAACGACCCCAAACACACCAGTAAATGTGCAACATCTTGGTTCCAGACCAACAAGATTGACGTTATGGAGTGGCCAGCACAATCCCCGGATCTTAATCCAATAGAAAACTTGTGGGGTGACATCAAAAATGCAGTTTCTGAGGCAAAACCAAGAAATAGAGAAGAACTGTGGAATGTAGTCCAATCATCCTGGGCTGGAATACCTGTTCACAGGTGCCAGAAGTTGGTTGACTCCATGCAACACAGATGTACAGCAGTTCTCAGAAACAGTGCTTATACAACTAAATATTAATTAAGTGATTCAAAGGAAAGCAAAATCTTCAAACATTTTTCAGTTTATATAGTGAATGTTTGAGTTTGTAAAGAAGAATACAAACGCCACAATTTTTTTTGAACAGTCTAATATTCACTTTTCTTCAATTGTTTTAGAGGAACAACACAAATTTGATAAATTTTTTTTCATGTTTTGATTTGGAATAGAATGTGTAGTGTTCCCAATGCATTTGTGTGTATGGAAATAAAAGCTATTAGAAATATTTTGAGCTTTATTCACTTTTTTCAACACACTGCTATTATTTTGAACACAACTGTGTATATATATATATATATATATATATATATATATATATATATATATATATATATATTTTTTTATGACTGAAAGGAAAAAAAAAATCACTCGATTCCTCCATCAACACAGTCAGTGATGGGGGATGCCTCCAATAGAGCTATTGTGTTCTTCTGGTGGGAAAGGGGTGCTGCGGGGAGCCTACCTGGGTGGCAACATGCAATGATTAATGCCAGCAACTATAGCTTCCGGCAGTAGCCTAATGTAAAAAAATTGACAGGCTGATTGTATGCAAGTCAATTGATGAATCAACTTGGGTACAATCAGCCTGCCTATACATGGATTGAATCTCGGCCAGTCCCTGCTGAACCATCCGAATTCCTATCCATGCGTTGCTTGCTTAACACTGATTTGGGATAGACACCTAATATGAAACTCCACTGGAAAATCAGAATAAGCAGTTTTAAAGTATATTTGATAGCAAGATACAAGCTGGAGTTAATAACAAGGCTACTAAAAGGGCACTGTGCTATTAATCTTACTATACAAGAGTTCCTCAAAACAACTTGCTTACAGACAATAACCTTATAAGTACAGCAATTCTGTTCTAGTACAGCAGGATGAACTATAGTAACCCGAACTACACACTATAGTTAATGTTCATAGCATCAGTGACTTGTGTAAATCCCCTCATGGTTAGTGGATAAACAGCAGATCCAATATAGAAATCTTCCTCTGCACACTCAACTTGCGGTTTCTCTACTTGGACAATATACTTCTCTCTCCAGAAGTCCTGAGATTGTCTAACCACAGGTTTTTTGGAGGTCTGCAGAGTGAACAACAGTGACACTACCTCTCAAAACTTGCTGGTGGTTTCACAGCAACCTATATCATGTTCTATAACACATACGAGTACAGTACACATTCACAGGAGCAGACATGTATTTCCATTTCCCCTACAGTTACATTTTAGTATTAAAAGATAAAGAATTTTATAAGGAAAATGTTCTATAGTTTACCCCATACTCCTGATAAAATTTCCAAATTCATAGCAGGACTTCAATTAATGTCCTGGTATTTGCTCCATTTTTTAAGATGAAAAAACCTTTAGTTTTCATTCCTGAAATTCTTGGAGTGAGTGTTCAAAGGTTTTTGCATTCTAGCAGTAAAGCAGGATGTAGATAGTGCTAACTGTGAGTTCTTCAACTGGTGTCCATGGGAGCCCATAAGTCCTACAGGTATGATAACAAAAAAATAAGTCAACATTTTACATCTATTGTGGCCCCCTGATTGCCTAAGGTATTTCCTGGAAAAGGTGAACTTTTATGCACTTGTGAGCCTTTAATTGCACTTGTTCCAGGGCTGGTTACAGAGAATAACAAAGGAAAATATGCCACTATAAGAAGAAAATACTGCCTGGTTGTAGGCAGGTTGGGTAGTGAAAAAATATAAGAGAGAACACAGGCTGGATAGATGTAGACATTTGTATCCTCTGACTGCCCAACCTACTCATGATCAGGTGCTATTGTCCTCCAGATTCTTTTCCACTCAGTCCTCTAGCCCAAACTAGTGAATGGTGGTTAGAAGATATAAAAGTACATTTGAACAGATGAATAATCATGAAAACTGAGATTGAAAGACTGGGATAAACTAGGATAAATTACCTAACTCCAAATTAGATACAGTATATACCAGTTGGCCTTGTGTAGGGCATGGATACATTAAACAATTAAATGGCAAATGTTACTGCAGCTCATTATGACACACACGCTGTTTATGATAAATCCTGTGACGTGGTGGCTTGGCAGTCCATTGAAAATAAATAAGTTGCCTTTTCACAGTACATGTTAACAGGTGAAATACCACCCATTAACATGCATTCAGTAATATATCGCAAAGCTGTAAATAGAACCTTAATATAATTATTTAAAACCATTTTAAAGTAATGTTTGATACAACTGGGATTTTCCAGCATTTCTGATTAGATGGAAAGATGGAAAATTGGCAAAATTAAGATTCCCAGAAAATTTAAAGGAGTTTTGTAATAGGCTTGATTTGCAGATGGTGGACATTTTAGGATGGTCTGAGGGGGCTAAGAAGAGCATATTGTTGGAGAAAGAGAGGTGGCAGCTAGTATCTAAAAAGAGAATGTAAACAGAATTGTGATGAGGTGTGGTGTTTGGGGAGGGGGAGGAGGAGGGAGGGTAAAGGACCCCCCCTTTTTTTCTTCTCTCTGCTCTCCCTACGTATCTCCCATCCCTTTTGGTTTCTGCCTCTCCCGTCCCCTTGTATTGTAGGTTACCCCTCTTTTGGAGTGATTGGTGATAAAACAGGTGACATAGGATAGGTAAAAGGGATTTAGAAGGAAGGGAAGGAGAGATGAGAGAAAATAAGAGGGCCAGGTAGGAGGCTGAAAGGGAGCAATTCTGATGAAGATAGAAAGGATTTTTCTTAAAGATAGCAGCAGGATGTTAGGAAGCCAAACATGCTACCAAATTTGTGACACAAAAGATGAGAACAAGGGTCCAGAATGGGTGTGTGTGTGTTTCTACAAGGGACACATATATTCGAAGATACAAATGTTAAATTATACTCTAAACATTATCCAACTTGGTATATGCTGACTCACCTATAAAATGGGCAAAAAGAGTAGCAATTGAGTTTGGAAAAGTTTGATATACTAAGAAAACTTATAGATTTCAAGAGGGGTAACCTGATTGGGGCAGGACATTTTAATGTTTGCATTGATCCATGGATGGATACATCTTCACGCGTGCAGAGAGAATGAGGTAATAGTTTAAAATCTGTTAAAAAGATGTTACATCAGTGTCAACTAATAGATGCTTGGAGAGTTAAACATCCAGGAGAAAGAGATTATAGATTCTTCTGGATTATATTATGATCAAACATAGACTTTTGGAGTCTGTGGTGAAATCTAACATTGCGGTAATGTGTTTATCTGACCATGCACCTATCACAATGAGATTATAGTTGGGTGGGGAGTGGAATACAATAAATATGTGGAGATTAAATGAGAAGCTTTTACAAGATCTAGAAACAGAATTAAGAGTAAAGAAGGAAATTGTGCAATGCTTTTTGTTTAATGAAAGGGAAGGAGTATCAGTTGCTACAGTTTGGGAAGCACATAAAGCATATATTAGGGAGATTCTGATCTCTATAGGGGTGGAAAAAAAAGAAAGAATGGAGGAAAAAAATAAGGTTATTAATGGAGGAATTATAAGACTTAGAGCAATCACATAAAAAGAAAATAGACACAGATATACAACAGAAGATAATTTTAAAAAGAGAAGAGCTGAAAGATCTTATGGAATTAGAAATGAGGAGGATTTTTAATAGTGTTTCTAAATAAAGATATCAGACCAGGAAAAAATTTATCAAGGAAATTAAGGGAAAAGAAATTGAGGAATTTTATAGAAAAAATTAAAGATGAAAAAGGAGAAATGGTACATTCAACCATTGATATCGCCAATGTATTTCAAAAGTATTATAGTAGTTTATATAGAGGTAAATGCAGGAACCAGAAAGAAACAGAGGGAGAAATAAAGGGAAAAAAAAGGCAGACATATCTAAAGGAGGCAGGCCTACCAAGACTGGAAGAAGAAAGACTAATAGCCTTAGAAAAACCAATCTCACAGAAGGAAATTAGTACAGCATTGAAGAATACAGCTACAGAAAGCAGCCCCTGACCAGATGGATATACAGTGGGTCTTTATAAAAAAATGAAAAAACAACTTGTCCCTAAAATATGTATGTATATATATATATATATATATATATATATGCGTTAGAAGAAGAATGGAAATGAGGGGGGAATCATTACAGGCATATATTACAATTATACCTAAAGAGGGGAAAGACGGGTCTCAATGTGCTAGCTACAGACCTATTTCACTACTAAACATAGATACAAAATAATAAGCTAAAGTATTAGCAAAGAGGATGAAAGAGTTGATGCGGGACTGGATACAATTAGATCAAATGGGATTCATTCCCGGCAGAGAAGGAAGGGACAATGGATTAAGAACATTGCTCCTCCTGCAAAATAGAAAGAGAGAGAAGTTTCTGATGGTGATCTTATCAATTGACTCTAAAAAAGCTTTTGATAGGGTAGATTGAGGTTTCATGGTAGATACACTAGAGGCAATAGGAATTGGGCCCATAATGTTACAGTGGATACAAAAGTTATATAGTAGCCCATCAGCAGCAGTGAAGGCCAATGGGTCCCTGTCACAGTTTTTTAGAATGTATAATGGACAAGGCAGGGATGTCCACTCTCACCCTTGATGTTTGTAGTATCTTTAGAACCATTAAGGACAATACGAAATAGTGTAGCTATAAAGGAAATTTGGATAGGGGACATGGAACACAAGGTTGCAGCATACGTAGATGATATGCTGTTTTATATCACAAACCCTAGATTAACATTACCCAATCTAATGAGAAGGTTAAAACACTATGGAGAGTTATAAAATCTGAAAATAAACCCCTCAAAGTCAGAAATACTAACTATCAATGTACCAAAGATAGATAAACAGAACCTACAAATAGACTTCCCTTTTACATGGATGAAAAAATTATTAACTTATTTGGCAATAAAGTTAACCCCGTCTATAAAAAAACTTATAATTATATTCCATTAATAAATGAGATAAAGGAACAATTGGGTAGAATGTCTTCGGGATTGCTTTCCTGCATAGGTCGTATAAACATGGTAAAGATGGTAATAGTACCAAAAATCTTGTATAAGTTTCACATGCTCTCAATATACTTGCCAGGGTCTTTTTTTGTGACCTTAAAAAAAATGATACTTAGGTATACATGGGCTAATAAAAAAACATGAGTTAAATATGAAGTTTTGTGTAATGATAAAATGAAAGGGGGGGTAAATTTGCCTGATTTTAAGAGATATTATTTTTCCATGTTAATGTCATGAATACTAGATTGGGTACATAATTCACGGGGGAAAAGGATTATTTGGCTTCCACACAAGTTTAGTACACTGAATGAAAATACAACCACTTTGACACAAAATGTATTGAGGGTATGGGATATATTGTATAAGCAAATGAGTTGGAAGTATAATTCATTGTTATACCGTTGGTGGGAAGAGAGTTTTTCCCACTGGGGAATGATAACATCTCAGGGAAA
Organism: Staurois parvus; assembly: GCF_062004578.1. Lineage (NCBI taxonomy): Eukaryota > Metazoa > Chordata > Amphibia > Anura > Ranidae > Staurois > Staurois parvus. The sequence continues at coordinate 5,955,805 of NW_028317994.1, read as the reverse complement.
TGGATAAAAGATAGAAATGCAAGCTTGAAAGATATTATAGATAAGGGGAAATAATGTTCTATCAAGAAATAAACGGTAAAGAAGATCTATTTTTTTACATTAGATGACTGGCATTATAATCAATTAGGGCATTTTGGTGCTGTGCTCCTGCAGCCACTATGGACAGTGAAAGACATGTATCCATTTGAACAAATGTTTAGTTCAAATACCATCCAAAAACATGTCACTTCTGGAATTTATAAGATCCTTATGGCAATGGCTGGATCCGATTCCCCACTTTTCTTGTAAAAATGGGAAAAAGTGCTAGGAACAAAACTGAATGAGCAACAAAAAAATAAAATATTTACATGAACACATGGGGTGGTAAATATGAATATAGTAGAAATTAATTACAAATGTTTAGTTAGATGGTATATTACACCTAGTGTGGCACATAATGACCAGAAGTTTCACCTTTGTGTTGGAGGGGGTGTGGGATTAAGGGAACAATGGCACATATATTGTGGGATTGCACAAAAATACAGAAGTTTTGGCAAGAAATAATTCAGTACATATAGAATATATCGGGGGGTCAGCATATGGAAGGACCCATGGGTGTGTTTATTCCATAAATCAGTGACCTCAGTGAAACAATACAAGAATATGATGCTATCTAATTTAATAAATGTGGGCAAAGGACTCATCCCTAAATATTGGCAAGCACAAGAATCTCCAAAAATAAAAGATTGGATAAATAGAATTGAGTATATTTACACGATGGAGGAATTATACCACATGGATGAGGATAAAATAGAGAAGTTTAAAAAAATATGGGGTAGATGGGATGATTTTAAATCATCAAATACTTTCCTAGAAGTAGTTGGAGTCTAAAGAGTTGGGAGAGATTAATGAAAAGTAGTAGGACCCTGTAAGAGAGAAGGAAATAGATAATAGGAGTATTAGAGGAACTAGAAGTAAAAGAAAATAGTAAGAAAATAGGGGGAAAATTGAAGGGAGGGGGTGGGGAGGGAAAGGAAGAGAATAGATAATGGGTGTGAAAAATTTTGTTTTTTGTAATGTTTAATGTAAAGTTGGTTTTGAAATTAAAAAAAATGTAATAAAAGATACAGTATAAGAAAAAAAAATATTAAAGTATGACCACTTATTCTATGTACTGAATACAAATATTTTCCAAAATGGCAGCATCCCAAATCTTATAGATGCTACATTTACAACAAATGTGCAATGCTTCTAATACTAGGCCAAATACAAATAATTTCAGATAAATAATTAACATCTTGCATTTTTCGTTATTTTAGCACCTTATTTATATTGATGTTTTGATGGAATCCTCTGGAAATTAAGAATGAGTAATTGGCTATTATATGGAAATGAAGTAAATTCTCAGCTTGATTAAATTGCCTAGCAGTGGTATATATTTTCCAGTGCTTAATTTGTCAGGAGCTATTATTCTGCTGGGATAAATTAAAATGTTGTTTTGATTGGTGTAAAGTTCATTAATCCTTGGTCTACAGAACAGTTAAATACAGAAATATGGGTAATATGTATTAAGCCTTTACATTTTCTATGACATCAGTGAGCATTTAAAAAATGATCCCAGCCATCACAGATATCCCAATCAATTCACATAAATCTATATAAGCTAGCATCTGCCACTGAATGCAAATGTTGACAAAGAATGCTCTTCTTTTAATGGGTTCCAGAAACTGGGAGAAAACACAGGAAAAAAACTCAGGATTAGAGGGTATGCACAGAAGTGAGAGAGGTTTTTATCAGCATTAATGTTAGGATAGCTATATTAGCAGTAAGTAGGTGTATGACACTGATAGTAATTACATACTATTGAGTTATAGCATTGTGCAGTAGGTCACGGAAAGTACAGTAAGGTGCTTGACATTCATGACAAAGCCATGGGGAGAGAACAGCCTCAGTCAACCTGCCATTTTTAACTGGAAAATGTCCTCTTTTTTCAAATCGAAGAGAAAGGAAATCCCTCTGGTCACAGGTAGCTAGATTTTGTGTTTCATTTCCAAACCCAGGGTTTCTTTCCTTTAAGATGAACCTCTATCACAGCAAAACACAATTTTTTGAGTGAAAAAATAATCTTTTGGCAACCTTTCCAATGGGACATAGATTTAAAAAAAACTGGCAGAGGTTTCCTATTGTGTTAAAAAAAGAACAGAAAAGGTTTGGCTAGTAATACACTACAATATTATATCAATTTGTATTTTTGCAACAAAAAATTACCATTTTTTGAAAATCTTTATTCAAATTTTGTATCGCACAGCAAAGCTGAAAAAAGCTAAACATAATATAAACTGTACATAACAGACATACTCAGGAAGTGGTTAAGGTACATGATCTTAAGTACTATTATACCAATCAGGACTATATGCAGATGTGTCAACTTGAGGCCTGTGAGGCCATAGGTAAATAAAGGTACATCAGCAAATATTTTTTTTTTTGTTGCCACAGAAACAAAGCAATTGAACCAAGGTACTAAACCTGTGAAGCCAATGTTCAACTTAATCCCCACAGTGTTGCTGCTAAGAATTCCTACATGAGAATGGACAGGAGAAACCAAAACAAACAGCATATAATACCCAGCTCAAGGACAGTGGGGATATAATGAGTGTTGGGGGTAATGTTCTTGTAAATTGAACTGCTTGACTGCATTAGCCTATATTGAACTTAAGCCAGTGCCATGTAATCCGCTGTCACATAAAGTGCTCATCTGCATGCCTGAGCCACGAGTACACTGTAGTGATGGTAATATATGACAGAATGTCTAGTTGCAGGAAATGTCTAAACATACACTTTATTAAAACAGAACAATTAGATTACATTAAAAAAAAGTCCACAGTCCATAAAGAACTCCACACTGTAATAACAATGTTATATGAATGTTAACGCGCTTACTATGGTTTCCGCAGTGTGCCGCATGTCTATCATGGTGGTACTGTAAGTTGAAGACACTCCTAAAAATAATTCAACCAACAGGTATGGCAAGGTCTGCAATACAAGGTAAGCATGGATGTGATTGAAGGAAGTGGCTGCAAACAACCCAGCAGGGACACTGGAAGTTCAGCTTCAGATACGAAGTGCATCACCAATGGATTGGATGTCCGCAGGCAGCCATATTGCCACAGTCCTCAAAGCCAGTAAGCGTGGGGTCACCAAGATGACATGTTTTGAGGCATTGCCTGTTCCTCAAATCAGAATGTAGAGATCATTTGCTGAATGAGATTATGTAGGTCGGCTAGAGAAGCAATCTCTGTTTTGCCTCTAAATTTAATATTGATATTGTTTCTCTGTGATCTACTAATTTAAGTTTGATTTTCTAAACCTTCTCATTTACCTCATTGTGTGCATCCACTAGTCTGTTGTGGGCTAAGGTGAATTCTCCCATTTCGTTTTTTCGAGTGGTTAACTCCGTCACCTATATCAGATAGATCTGATTTGATTTTATGTAAAAATGAGGGCATGTCTCTATGAAGAGAGCTCTTTGGTTTTACAACATATCCTTAAGCCCTGGTTCACACCAATTTGACAGTGTCAAATCGCATGACAAGTAACACCCTATGATCCGCAATGGAACTGTTCAAATTGGTGTGACTACTTTGAAAAGTAGTTCCTGCACTGCTATTGCTGATTTCTGGTGTGACTTGCATTGATATCTGTGCATGAAGTCACACAGATGTCTTACAAGTTGCACCTGAAGTCACATGATTTCAAAGGCGTATTCAGTACAAACCCGGGCTAAGGGTAGTATAAAGGATGAGTTACCCTGTGACAAGATAATCATCTATTGGTTCCAAAAATTCCCCAGTGCCATCTAGGGTGCTAAGGTCAGTGTTTGCCCACCTGCTTGGTGCTGCTCCAAAGCGGTTATCTGCTTTGATTTCACCAAACTGAAGAAGCTGATGATTGATGGTGCCCTCCCCTGACGGTGCTGTCCCTGGTACTCCAGTTACACACCTGGCACTCCAGTTAAAATGGTAATTTTATTGACCTCATTTGCTCCTTTGGGACGAAAAGGTCCTTACTGGTAAATACTTTTATTTAAGCTCTGTTGATTGTTATCATTGAAAGAAAATGTATCTAAGACAACCAGGTCAATGCATCTACATCTTGATTTGTGATCTAGACATTTCATCTTATACTTCTTTTACATTTTTACATGTTTACTAAAACATGTTAGTAAAATACAAAAAAGAGAACTGCTACTTTTGCAGAGACCTCAGCCCTGAGCAGTCAGCAGACACGTCCACTTTTAACACTTTAGCAAGGCATTCTTTACAGCCATTTCTGCACCAATTGGATTAAGTTGATTCCTGGAAGTGTTTCTCTAGTCTAATCAGCACCAAAATGCAGAACTGGCTGAACAGCTTCAAGAATTTTTCTATTTAAACCCTGTATAGAGTGGGCTATTGAAAGAACTAGCAAGGGATGCAACATTTAATGTCTGGAAAAGTAAGAGGACCAGGACCCTGTATTCTGTATTACTATAGATTAGTAGGAGGTTTGGGCCTTCCAGTTTTCCAAGACTATTTTAACCACTTTAGCACCGGAAGGTTTTCCCCCCTTCCTGACCAGGTCATTTTTTGCTATGCGGCATTGCGCTAATTCAACTGGTAATTGCATAGTCATGCATACACAAACTAAATGTATATCCTTTTGTTCAAAGCAAATAGAGCTCTCTTTTGGTGGTATTTGATCAATACTGGGTTTTTAATTCTTTGTGATATACGTGAACAAAGACCGAATATTTTGAAAAAAAACCCCAATATTTTCAACTTTCTGTTATAGAAAATATCCAATAAATTCAAATTTAATCATAAATGTAGACCAAAATGTGTTCTGCTATATGTCTGTGGCAAAAAAATCCCAGTACATGTATATTAATTAGTTTGTATGAAAGGTGTAGCATCTACAGGCTATGGTATGCTGTATAAATTAGAATTTAAGCAGCTTTTACTTTCTGACTGCCTATCACAATTCTTGAGGTACTAAAATGCCAGGGCAGTACAACCCCCCCCCCTCAAAATGACCCCTTTTTGGAAAGTAGACACCCCAAGGAATTTGCTGAGAGGCATTTTGAGTCCATGGCAGATTTGTGTTTTTTGCCCAAAATTGTTGGAAAATTACTTTTTTTTTTACACAAAGTTGTCACTTAAATGATAAATTACTCACACATGCCATGGGTATATGTGCAATAACACCACAAAGCACGTTCTTATACTTCTCCTGAGTATGAGGATAACAAAGAGGGACTTTTTGACAACCTAGACACATAAAGGCCCCCAAAATCCAAAGACCACCTTCAGGCTTTTAAAGGGCATATTTCCTCATTTCACTTCCTCACTACCTATCACAGTTTCAGAGGCCATAAAATGCCAGGATAGCACCTAACCCCCCCAAACAACCCCTTTTTGGAAAGTAGACACCCTGAGGAATTTGATAAAAGGCATGTTGAGTATTTTTCAGATATAATTTTTTGTCACAAAAAATACATTTCTGTTTTCTTTCTTCATTTTCTGAAAACGTGTCAATAAATGAGATCTGCAAAATACTCACCATGCCACCCACCATTAGAAAATACCTTGGAGTGTCTACTTTCCAAAAGAGGTCATTTAGGGAAGTTGCTTCTACTATCCTGGCATTTCAGGACCAACATTAGAAACTTATGCCACACATCACCCACTCTCTTACCCACTTGAAGAGCAAGCCTTTTCTGACACTCTTTGTTCACATGAAAAAAATCTGTATTTTTTGCTAGAAAATTACTGTGAACCCCCAAACATTATACATTTTTAAAGAAGATGTCCTAGAGAATAAAATAATGGGTGTTGCAATTTTTTTTATGTCAAACAGTACTTACACATTGATTTTTTTAATTTTAATGCACAAAAACACAATATATTGGCCAATTGTTTAGTAAGTTATAAAAGATGATGTTATGCTGAGTAAATAGATACCAAACATGACATGCTTTAAAACACGCCCTGTGCAATGGCAACAAGCTACATACATTTTTAATATCTCACAGGCGACGCTTTAAAATTATTTACAGGTTACCAGTTTAGATTTACACAGAAGATCTAATGCTCTTGATTTGATGTTCGCGGTGATACCTCACATGTATGGTGCAATCGCTGTTCACATATCGACACGGGACCGTTGTTCGCCTTAGCACGAGAACGCGGGGGATGGGGGTGCTTTAATTTTTCTTTAGTTATTTATTTTTACACTGTCCCTTTCTTTTTTTTAATTAAATATTCATTGTTTCTGTTTTATTAGACCAGAGATGATTGGAACCTTTCTGTGGTCTGCTGGCAAAAGTAATCCAGGGGATAATTAGCTGCTAGAATTGCTTTTACATGAAAGCCAACCTTCAGCTGAAAAAAAAAGATACCAGGATGAAGCCTGCACTTCATCCTGCACTATACCATCATCCTGGTATAATGACTCAAAGTCCAGCGAAGAACCAGTACGTTCCTGGTCCTTGTTGGGATGAATCAGGTCTGTAGACCAATATGGCTATATTTCACTCTTTTTTTGTAATGCCCATGTTGAGGGTTAGGCTCAAAAAAGTTTTACATTCAGAAACCATGATGGGTTTCCATGTAAACTGTCTGGCAAGAGCTGCAATGGGTACACGGCGATGTATTGTTGTGCATATACATTTCTTTGGCCAACAATCATTTGATACAAATCTTCTGTGAAAAACAGCGGAGGGGCTAAACAGTGCTGGCAGTGAACAGGGCTAATCCTGCTAACACTGAATTTTTGGGGACACTATACTAAGGGGGCACTAGTATAGTTCTGCTCATGATCAATATATTGATCCATACAAACAATATACTATATACAATATACTAATATAAGAACAGAGGAAGGAGAGGAGGAAAGAGGCTCCATAGACAAGAAACGAAGGATGTAACAAAGGAAGGTATTTTTAACCTAAGTACTAAAGAATTAACTAATAAAGAGTTGACTCTACTGAACAAAGGCCTAAAGTTTGCACCTACTACTAATCTTAATAAATTTAACACCTTCATTGATATTCACAAATTTACTAGAAGTCTAGCCATAAAAAGACATTTTCTCAATACACCTTTGACAGGACAAAGCATAATTCAAACTCAGGGGAGTATTAAAACATCTCACCTGAAAAATGCTTCTCTTTTCAACCCTCAAGCACACTCTCACATCAACATCTTTAAAAGCATGGTCCTTAAAGACCTAGATAATTTAAAAATAAAGAATTGGAATTTGAAAGGCCTTAAAGAAACTGAAAAAATGAGAGAGAATTTACTAAAGGAGAAAGATCTAGTGATTCGATCAGCAGACAAGGGTGGAGGAGTGGTTATTTTGGATAAAAAAGATTATCTCACGCAGGCATATGATATCCTGAACAATGATACTACTTACAAAATATTACAAGGTAACCCCCTCATACCCTATAAAAATGAGCTCAAAAGTCTTTTAAAAAGATGGTATGAAACGGGAATTTTGAATAAAAAGGAGAAGGATTACCTGTGCCCTACAGCACCGAGGCTACCGGTTTTTTACAGTTTACCAAAGATACACAAGAACCCAGCTAAACCCCCAGGTAGACCAATAATAAGTGGCATAGGCTCATTGACCTCACGAATAGGACAATATATAGATTTTTTCCTGCAGCCACTGGTAGTTAACACACCGGCCTTTCTAAAAGATACAAAACAAGTAATAATAGACCTGAAAACCATTAGGATCCAACAACCCACTTATCTTGTAACGGCCGACGTGGCTTCATTGTATAGCATAATCAAACATTCTGATGGAATGTTAGCGGCCAAATCATATTTAAATATAGCACGAGATATCCCACCGCTACAAAAGGACTTCTTACTAGACCTCCTTGACTTCGCTATGAAGCGCAATTATTTTTGGTTTGGAGAACAATACTACCTACAGATTACGGGCGTGGCTATGGGGGCAAAGTTTGCCCCCAGCTTAGCCAATCTGTTCATGGCAAACTGGGAAGAAGAAATTATCTATTCCAGGGACTGGCCGGACCTTGTGTTTTACAGACGCTATATTGATGACATTTTATTGTTATGGAAAGGCGATGAATATTCCTTAAAAAACTTTTTTAAAACTTTAAATTTTAATAATCTTAACATTAAGCTGACATATGAATATAGCTATTCGGAAATCAATTTTCTAGATCTAACACTTTTTATTGAAGACAACACTATTTTAACTAAAAGTTTTTTTAAAAAAACAGATCGGAATGGTTTCATTCCAAAAAACAGCTGCCATCACCCAAGATGGCTGAATGGGATTCCGAAAGGCCAGTTTCTGCGGATACGCAGAAATTGCAATAAATTGGAGGACTATAACGTTCAAGCCAACATACTCAAATCACGGTTTGTGGAAAAAGGATACGATAGCGGTATCCTAGAGAAAGAAATTGAAGAGGTGGGTAACCTAGATAGAGAGAATCTCTTCATTCCCAAAGATAAACAGTATAACAATAGATTCTGTCCTTTCATCACTCAGTTTTCTGTCCAGTATAAGAAGGTCTCCAGAATCATCAAGAAACACTGGCCTATACTCAAAAATGACCCCGTACTGGGAGAGGTTTTACCGGACCATCCGGAAATTACGTTCCGCAAAGCCCCCCAGTTGAGAAATATGTTAGCACCAAATGTTGTTGACTCCCCCAGACAACTTTCTTTTAATTTTAACCAAAATCGAAAAGGCTTTTATCCTTGCAATCGCTGTATGCTATGCACACACAACGGGATTCACAAAAAAACAATTAAAAGTTTCAGATCAAGCGCCACTGGGAAAACCTATGAGGTCCAAACGGTTATAACATGCTATAGTACTCATGTTGGTTGTCTACCTACTCGAATGTAGCTGTGGAAAACAATACATCGGTAGGACCACCAGACGCTTGCGAGACAGACTTAGGGAACACCTAACGAATATTAAAAAAGGATATAAAGATCATTCTGTGTCTATGCATTTCCGTAATGTACACAATAAAAATCCACACAATCTTAAATTTATGGGAATCGACATGGTCAACAGTCATTGGAGAGGCATTTTTAAAAGACGAGCAGTATTAAGGTTAGAAACGAAATGGATATACCTACTGCGAACCTCAGCACCATCAGGCCTCAACATAGAATGGGATATCAACTGCTTTATAGACACTAGCTGAGAACAAGGGTATTATACAGGATCCAGCATAGAGCCACAATATACAGTTTTAAAATATATATTTTATTATGTCACGTTATGCATTGCCAATTTTCACAACACATCCTGAACAGTAATAATGGAGTGCAACACTTAATTTGACCTCTAGGGGTGAACTCTGGGGGATAATTATTATATCACGTACCCATTATTGAAGAGTAACGAAACGCGAGTACGGCCATGACTAAGTCATGACAGGTCCTCTTTGCTATTTGATATCTTCTATCACTATTTTTATGTACACTATTTCATCAGGTCTATTCGGGTTGGAACACACAATTTATTCTTACGAAATTATTATTAATCTTATAGATTGAATTTTATATTTTATGATTATAATTTAATTATTTTATGCCCATATCATACGTGTGTTTTATCAAATATAATCTTTGGTCCACATTTTTAACTAGTATTATGAATTTAGTATGTTTTTTATCAAGTTTTACATTGTTGTGGTGTGTAATATTGACTATTTGTAGGAATATATACATGTTTGGGAAGAAAACGCTGGCACCTGTAGTTCCACAGAACTGCAAAAATAAGAGATCCCCTTATTAAGCAAACAGGCGATTAGTTTGAGCAAGATCCCTGTTATAAGCTTATATTTCCCCAACCATCCATCTTTAGGATGTATATATTGCCTTCTGTTACCAAACATGCACATTGATATATGTCACTAGCATTGCAATATTGTGCTTTCAGCATGGGAGAGATGTGAAAGTAGAGTGACTATCCGTACACTCTGGCTGATCACCTCCCATGTCTGCAAATAGAAGCCTCAATATACATTGAGCTTCAACAAAATGGCCACCGCGGGCGCAAACTGCGCTTGCGCGAACCGGCAAGCGCGATCTGCGCATGCGCGAACGGCGGGAACGCCGATTACATTTGAATGTGTTACTATATATACAGTTGTGGCCAAAATTATTCAACCCCCAATGCTGTAAAGGGGTTTAGGGACTATAGTGTACATTTGGAATTGTATTCAGAATCAAATCCTACAAGGACGTTGTAACTACCCAAATGCAACTAAAATGACATCAATTGTTTATGTAATACAGTAGTAAATGGTTCTTATGTGGTTTCTTCATTGCCACAATTATTCAACCCCTTAAAGACTACCACTCTGAAGAACAGAGGTTCATACAGGTGCTTTCCATCAGGTATTGAAAACACCTGTGGATGTCACCGAGCAGCAATCAAGCATAATAAGCACCAATTAGGCAGCTTTAAAATGACTGTGATACTCAGCTCCTTCTAGACATTTACTGGTGTGGTTACAAACATGGTGAAGGCAAGAGAATGGTCCAGGAAGACAAGAGAAGAGGTGATTTCTCTTCACAGGAAGGGCAATGGCTATAAGAAGATTGCAAAGATGTTAAACATACCAAGAGACACCTTAGGAAGCATCATTCGCAAATTCAAGGCAAAGGGCACTGTTGAAACGCTACCTGGTCGTGGCAGAAAGAAGATGCTGACTTCGACTGCTGTGCGCTACCTGAAGCGTAGAGTGGAGAGAAGTCCCCGTGTGACTGCTGAGGAACTGAGAAAAGATTTGTCAGATGTGGGTACAGAAGTTTCAGCCCAGACAATAAGACGCACACTGCGTAATGAAGGCCTCCGTGCCAGAACTCCCAGGCGTACCCCCTTGCTGTCTCCAAAGAATAAGAAGAGTCGACTGCAGTATGCCAAAAGCCATGTGGACAAACCACAAAAGTTGTGGGATAGTGTTCTGTGGACTGATGAAACAAAATTAGAACTGTTTGGGCCCATGGATCAACGCTATGTTTGGAGGAGGAAGAACAAGGCCTATGATGAAAAGAACACCTTGCCTACTGTGAAGCATGGTGGAGGGTCAATCATGCTTTGGGGCTGTTTTGCTTCTGCAGGTACAGGGAAGCTTCAGCGTGTGCAAGGTACCATGAATTCTCTTCAGTACCAGGAGATATTGGATGGAAACGTGATGCAGTCCGTCACACACCTGAGGCTTGGGAGACGTTGGACCTTTCAACAGGACAATGATCCCAAGCATACCTCCAAGTCCACTAGAGCATGGTTGCAGAGGAAAGGCTGGAACATTTTGGAGTGGCCATCGCAGTCACCAGACTTAAATCCGATTGAGAACCTCTGGTGGGACTTAAAGAAAGCAGTTGCAGTGCGCAAGCCTAAGAATGTGACTGAACTGGAGGCCTTTGCCCATGAAGAATGGGCGAAGATACCCGTAGATCGCTGCAAGACACTTGTGTCAAGCTATGCTTCACGTTTAAAAGCTGTTATAACTGTAAAAGGATGCTGTACTAAGTACTAAGATTGAATGTCACTTGGGGGTTGAATAAAACTGATAATGCTGTGAGCACAGAAAAGACATTTGTGGTTATTTCATTATAACTGTTATGTTATATTTGTCTGACCTACAAGTGCCTCTTTAATGTAAATGTAAGCAAGATGACTGAATGATCAAAAGCAATGTCAAACTGGCCAAAACACTCAATTTCAGTGGGGGTTGAATAATTTTGGCCACAACTGTATACTTGTCCAGTCACTGAGGGGGCCAGCTTTCTTTGAGAATGTGCTTGGCACGAAACATGTTAGAAAGCTGCCCTCAGTGACTTTCTATCCACGTGGACCCCTTCTGTCTGGCCAGTGAGCCTTTTTTTGCATATCATGTGAGTCATATTTTATCATTTCTCTGCAAATTCTGAATAAAGTAATGCTGCACTTAGATATTTTTGTCCTCTGGCTCTTTTTTGCTTGAGCCAATTTTCCCTAAGGAAACCATTGGATATTCTCCTGAGCTCTTTCTCCCCCTGGTGGTCGGCTGTCAGGGATCTCCTCGATCCCCGCCGCGTTGGGCCCGGCGCAGGCGCACTGCTCCACCCAGTACACGGGCACTAGGTCCGGGCCGGTCGCGGCGTTCGAGTTCGCGCATGCGCAGTAGAAGCCGCGGCCGCCCGCTGGGCACCAATGGCAGCGCAGGGCGGGATATTTAAAGGTCCCTGAGCTGTCATTTCGTTGCCTTCTGGTCTTACCTGCTTCCTGTGTTCCTGTACCTGTGCCTAGTAAGTTATTGACCCGGATTACTCTTGACCTTGCTGATTTCTCCTGCCCAGACCCTTGCTTGCCTGACCTCTCTCCCTGGATGCCCCTTATTAGATCTGACCTCCTGTTGCTGACCTGGCGTGTGACCCGACGATTCTCTGCCTGCTCCCTTGTACCTTACCGTCCTCTACATTACCGACTCGGCCTGTCTGACTACGCACTTGCTCAGCCATCCATCCATCCATCCCATCGGGGTCACCCGACCTCCTCACATCTGGCTCTCCCTGGTTGGAACCCCTGGCGAACACCACTACCACTGACAGGTGTGCTCAGTAGAGGCGACCTGGTCTCGGGGTACTACAAGTCCATCCCCACCATCAGGGGCCCTGGTGAAAAAGTACCCTGGGGCTTAGACTCCGCACTCTGGGCACGCCTGACCAGTGGAGTGCTAGTGGTGCCGCTCGGCGGTCCCTCACAGTACCAGAAGGCCATGACTGAGCCCCGAGGAGGACTCTCCCCGTTGGACGAGGTTTGCAGGCACCTGGCTACCCTGACGCAAGCTGTAAACACATTACAGGACAGATGTCTGCAGATCGAAAATCGGTTTCAGGCCTGCACCATATCTGTTCCTGTTTCACAGGCCCCGGCTCCTGTACCACCGGTCGCAGCAGCCCACGAGCCGGCCCCTGGGCCTCTCACATCACTCCCTATGGCGGAACCCCGAGTACCCTTACCCGAGCGCTTCCATGGGGATCGCACACGCTTTCGGTCATTCCGTGACTCCTGTTTGCTCTATTTTGAACTACAGCCACGGACCTTTTTGACAGAATCAGTGAAAGTGGGGTTTGTTGTCTCCCTGTTGCAGGGTGAACCCCAAGACTGGGCCCACCGACTAAGGGGAAACAATGACCCTCACCTGGTTACGGTCGACAGCTTCTTTAACGCTATGGCCATCCTATATGATGACCCACAACGGGCAGCCTCGGCCGAGGCCACACTATACGCACTCCGACAAGGTCGGCGGGCGGCTGAGGAATACGCCTCTGACTTTAGGCGCTGGATGGGTGACACTCGTTGGAACGAGTTCGCACTTTTGCACCAGTTTCGTATGGGCCTATCAGAGGCTCTGAAAGACGAGCTCGCCCGGGTGGAAGTGCCCGAGACATTAGAGGACTTGATTGCACTCACCATCAAAATTGACCGTAGACTACGGGAGCGCAGATTGGAGAGGTCTGGTCAGGGTCGCGGAAATCCCTGGGGGTCATTTCAGGGATCCAGTCAACATACTAGGCCAAGCATCCAGAACCTGCCGTTTGAAGATGCTCCCGAACCCATGCAGCTAGGCCTGGCTCGGCCTAAACTATCGCCTGAGGAACACCAGCGCAGACGCTCCCAGAATCTGTGCCTGTACTGCGGCGAAGCTGGTCACATGGTGCGTTCCTGCCCGCAGAAACTGAGTAAGTTCACCTCATCTTCATTATCTGTTGGCAATATGAATCCGTCCCAGTACTTAGTTGTTCCCCTCTCCTTTCAGCTTTCAGAAAGGACCGTGGAGGTGACGGCCATAGTTGATTCGGGGGCATGCAGCTGTTTTGTGGATATCAATTTTGCTCACCAGCAGGGTATTCCCCTCCGCCCAAAGGAGAAGGGGTTTCACATCTTTTTGGCTGATGGTTCCCGGATAAAGTCAGGAATAGTTAACCAGGAGAGCCCTTCCATTGTGACTTCCATTGCCGGTCAGCACCGGGAACTCCTCCGCCTGGATGCTATTGCATCACCCCTTTTCCCAGTCATTCTGGGGCTCCCTTGGTTGCGGGCCCATAACCCCCAGATTGACTGGGAGACTGGGGTTGTCTCGTTCCCTTCCCCATATTGTCGGGAACTGTGTCGAACTTCGGGCCCGGAGGTCCCCCAGGTCCTCCTGTGCTCTGAAGGGGATGACAGCCTAAAACAAGTGATTCCTGCAGCCTACCATAAGTTTCTTGATATGTTCAGTGAACGGGGAGCAGATGCTCTACCCCCCCACCGCCCATATGACTGTCCTATTGATCTGTTGCCCGGTTCTGAAATTCCGTTCGGGCGAATTTTTCCCCTTTCTGAGCTAGAATTAGGGGCCCTGAAGGACTATATTGAGGATAGCCTCCGAAAGGGATTCATCCGTCCCTCCACTTCCCCAGCAGGTGCAGGGATCTTCTTTGTAGAAAAGAAGGACAAGACTTTGAGGCCATGCATTGACTATCGGGAGCTGAATAGGGTCACCATTAAAAATCGTTACCCATTACCACTGGTACCTGAATTATTCCAGAGCCTAAAAGCTGCAGTAGTGTTTACCAAGTTGGACTTAAGGGGAGCCTACAATTTGGTTCGCATAAGGGAGGGGGATGAGTGGAAGACGGCCTTCCGCACCCGTTTCGACCATTTTGAATACCTAGTCATGCCTTTCGGGTTGTGCAATGCGCCAGCCACCTTCCAGCACTTTGTAAACGACATCTTTAGGGACTTCCTGGACATCTTTGTCATCGTCTACTTAGACGACATTTTGATTTTTTCATCCTCCCTGGGGGAGCACAGGGTACATGTAACAAAGGTGTTGGGGCGGTTGCGGCAGCACGGGTTGTACGCTAAAGCAGAGAAATGCTGCTTTGAGCAGGCTAGCGTTACATTTCTGGGTCTGATTATCTCCACCACGGGGGTCGCGATGGACCCTCAGAAGGTCTCAGCGATCCTAGATTGGCCTGAACCCACGGACAGGAAAGGTGTCCAACGTTTTATTGGGTTCGCAAATTTCTACCGGAAGTTCATCAAGAACTTCTCAGGTCTGGTCTCCCCCATCACTCAGTTAACCAAGCTTGGGACGCGATTCAGATGGACGCCCGAGGCACAGGAAGCTTTTGAAGCACTAAAAAGGTTATTTACCTCGGCACCCATTCTGGGTCATCCCGACGCCTCCCTGCCCTGCATCTTAGAAGTAGATGCATCTGAAAACGCGGTTGGCTCCATCCTTTCCCAGCGGAAGGGCGCCAAGGAATTACTTCACCCAGTAGCATTCTTTTCACGGAAACTTACCCCTGCGGAGAGGAACTATGACATTGGGGATCGCGAGCTACTGGCTATCAAAACCGCCTTAGAAGAATGGAGGTACCTGCTGGAAGGTGCCTCCCATCCCATCCTGATATTCACGGACCACAAGAACCTGGAATATCTAAGGACGGCCAAACGTCTACGCCCACGACAAGCAAGATGGGCATTGTTTTTCTCGAGGTTCCAGTTCCACATCACATACAGGCCCGGCTCGAAAAACACGAAGCCTGACGCGTTGTCGCGCATGTACGAGGACACCAAGGAGATTCCAGTGCCCGACACTATTCTTCCTGCAGGAAATTTCTTGGCCCTTCAGACAAACCTTCGCTCCGAGATCCTGAGAGCGTCCACAGCAATGTCCACCCCCGATGGGGCCCCCCTCCAGAACAAGGAGGGACTCCTATGGAGGGAGGACCGGATTGTGGTGCCGGAGGATGCCCGAACCTTAGTCTTGGGACATTGCCATGACCATCCACTGGCAGGACATTTCGGGCCGGTCAAGACCCTGGAACTTCTCCGACGTTCCTTCTGGTGGCCGGACATGGCCAAGGATTGTAAGAACTACGTGGGCTCCTGTGCCATCTGCCAGCGGAACAAGCCTTCAAGAAATAAGGCGTGGGGCCTGCTACGTCCATTGCCCATCCCTGAACGGCCCTGGCAGAAAATCTCCATGGACTTCATAGTCGAGCTTCCACCTTCACTGGACCACACAGCAATTCTCGTGGTCGTGGACCGCTTGTCCAAGATGGCCCATTTCATCCCTTTACGGAAGACTCCATCAGCAGCCGAGACGGCGCAAGTCTTTATTCGAGAGATCGTTAGACTGCATGGGGTTCCCGAAGACATCGTCTCGGACCGAGGGGTGCAGTTTACCTCGCGGTTTTGGAGGGCATTGTGCAAGGCCCTGGATATCAAGCTGTCCCTTTCCTCGGCATTTCACCCTCAGACCAATGGCCAGACCGAAAGGACCAATCAGACCCTGGAGCAATACCTTCGATGCTACACATCATTCTCTCAGGACGACTGGGTGCCACTCCTCCCTTTGGCAGAATTCGCGTACAACAACGCTTGCCATTCAGCAACTGGGCAGTCCCCGTTCTTCGCCAACTATGGGTTTCATCCTGTCTTCCTCCCGGACTTGGTCCCGGAATGCCCGATTCCAGCGACACAGGATGCACTGACCTTCTTCACCTCCAACAATAGGAAACTACAGGAAGCCATCCGTCGAGCCCAAGAAGACTACAAGAGGGCTTTTAATAGGAAGCGAAGAGGGGATCTGGTGTTGCAGCCCGGAGAGAAGGTTTGGCTGGCTACGTCAAACTTGAGGATGCTCTGCCCGTCAAAGAAGTTGGGACCTAAATTTATAGGCCCTTTTTGCATCAAACGGATGGTCAATGAGGTGGCCTATGAACTTGTTCTCCCTGAGACACTCAAGATCCACCCGGTCTTCCACGTGTCCCTGTTGAAACCAGTAGTCCCTGATGCCTTCCCGGAACGGGAATCCAGGCCCCCGGAGGCCGTAACGGTTGAAGAGGAAGAAGAATTCGAGGTGGAGGCAATCTTGAAGTGCCGACGAAGGGGGGGCCAGACCCAATTTCTCATCAAGTGGAAGGGCTACGGCCCTGAGGACAATTCGTGGGAACCAGCCCATAATGTCCATGCACCTAGGCTTGTCCGGGGGTTTCTTTGTGATCACCAGTGGTGGAGAGATCGGGTGGGCATCCGGAGGTTGCCCGTAGGGGGGGGCAATGTCAGGGATCTCCTCGATCCCCGCCGCGTTGGGCCCGGCGCAGGCGCACTGCTCCACCCAGTACACGGGCACTAGGTCCGGGCCGGCCGCGGCGTTCGAGTTCGCGCATGCGCAGTAGAAGCCGCGGCCGCCCGCTGGGCACCAATGGCAGCGCAGGGCGGGATATTTAAAGGTCCCTGAGCTGTCATTTCGTTGCCTTCTGGTCTTACCTGCTTCCTGTGTTCCTGTACCTGTGCCTAGTAAGTTATTGACCCGGATTACTCTTGACCTTGCTGATTTCTCCTGCCCGGACCCTTGCTTGCCTGACCTCTCTCCCTGGATGCCCCTTATTAGATCTGACCTCCTGTTGCTGACCTGGCGTGTGACCCGACGATTCTCTGCCTGCTCCCTTGTACCTTACCATCCTCTACATTACCGACTCGGCCTGTCTGACTACGCACTTGCTCAGCCATCCATCCATCCATCCCATCGGGGTCACCCGACCTCCTCACATCTGGCTCTCCCTGGTTGGAACCCCTGGCGAACACCACTACCACTGACAGGTGTGCTCAGTAGAGGCGACCTGGTCTCGGGGTACTACAAGTCCATCCCCACCATCAGGGGCCCTGGTGAAAAAGTACCCTGGGGCTTAGACTCCGCACTCTGGGCACGCCTGACCAGTGGAGTGCTAGTGGTGCCGCTCGGCGGTCCCTCACATCGGCGAACATACTATATGCTTTGGGATACCTGGTCTGAAGAGATCCTGGTTGCTGGCTCCCTCCGGTGGTCTTCAATCATAGCTCTGCCATTTGGAAATCCTGTTGTAATGCTGCGATAGATGTTGCCATAATCAGAACACCTGGGTCCAGATGCTCACACCTAGATGATTTCATCATCTACATGCGTTTTATATAGCGCTATCTGGTTAGTGCATATTATTCTCATTTCTTCACCATTTGATGTCACGAATATTTTGATGTTTGCTACAAACAGACTGTCACTCATCTTCACGTTTTAACTTGGGAAATCCATTCATGAACTTATCCATGCTCGGCGATATATAGCTATGTGCGTTATGCACTATCTTGCACATATATAAGCATATATCTCAAATTTGAAGTAATATACGTGTTTAGTATTTTGTTTGCTTTATATCATATAGGAGCGCTGCATGCTTGTTTTTTATATATTGATGTCATCCCAAGAGGTTTTCTGAGGTTTCACCCTTTTATGCTAAGCTGCTCCACTATACAGATCTAGCGCTCGTTTGTCTTAGATATTAATATACTAGTAGTGATCAGCAATCTATAGCATGAGTGTGATACTGTGCAGGCAATGCTAGCTGACCCTGGCTGGGAGGGGCACTAACTGACCCTGACACTATCTGATGTCGCTAGTGGAAGTAATACAGTGATCAGTGAAAAATTATATATACTAACACTGTGCTAATGGCACAATGGGAAATGCAATATAATATATTATCATTAACTTTAAATACCCATAGGGCTTCATCATTCATAAGCACTAACTTTAGACAGTGCATAAAACTCATGTTAAAACTCACTGTCCAAATAGGCATGAATCTGAGTGATGGGCATTCTATCACTTTACCAACTGAATTTTTATTTATATTCTCTGTGATGTAATGTAATTGCTAACAAAATTGACTCTAAACATCATGTTTGTTGTTTCCCCCCTTTGTTATGTGAGGACATTGTTTATAATAGAATTTTTTTTTAAAACTTTAAATAAAGAATGCATAAAAGGCAGTGTTTTTTGAATTTATAATTATTATAATAGCAGGACATTGTTTTTGAAAACAAAAATGTGAAAATGGGAAAAGGTCATAGGAAATGTACAATACACTTGTGGCCTTATAGTCCCTGCAAGTATGCCCTAGTGACCTACTAGTCCCCGCAAGTATGCCCTAGTGGCCTGATAGTCCTTGCAAATATGCCCAACACTTTGTGTAAATCCTTGTATGAGGCTCTAGCGTTCTTTACAGTTTAAACTTTGTATTAATGTTTTTTTCTGTTTGTTAATTCCCTGATTCCTTATCTGCTTTTCAATTCAAGATATGACTTATCTTGATCACCTGTGTACGAGGTATGTAAAGCTGCATCTACTTCAGATCCATGGTTAAATGAATATCTTGTGGTGCATGTGTGTAAATACTGTTCAGTGTATGACCTTATTAAACACACTGTACACAAGTATAGTACCCCCACATTCTGTTAAATAAAGTATCTGAGTGCATCTTATAAACCTAAACCTAATGAACCAAAGTAAGACAATATTTTTGTAACCAGAATCACTGTTCTAGATTATGCAGAGCCTGAAATGTATTGCTCTAAAATTGCCTGAATGCAGTTCCCTTTTTTGCTCCAAGAGTGATCTAGTAGAGACCTTGAGTTCCCGTGTCTCGAATATAGAACACTGAACTCTGGAAGATGTAGTCTGAGATGGAAGCAGTACCATTACAGTTACTATTATAGGTAAAGAAACTACAAGCTTCAATATGCCAAGAGCAGGAGGAATCCAAAAGAGGGAGTATGAATAGAAAAGCATGGGAAAGAGTGATCACTGACAGCCAATGCAGATAGTGAGGAGCTGCCACTGGAAGAGAGAGAGAGAAGGAAACTGAGGAGACCAGTTCATGACAATACTGCTGAGCTGTTGGCGGGTCTTCAATATCAGGAAAGCTTCTCACTGTAGCCACAGATTACTGGACTAAGACCTGTAGCATGTCAGTACTTGTTTGTCATTAGTAGATCCTGCTCTGATGCCTGTCCATTTGCTACCTGGTATGCCAGAGTATACAGCCCTGCATAGTAATCTGGTTTTCCTGCCCTCAGATCTGTTTCAGGGACACCAATGGACTGCTGCTGTATCAGTGGGATCACCTTTCATCAAACCACAAGTGGAACCTGCTACAACAGATCTGAGGGAGCTGGTTAGCGGGTCACTGAACCATTACTATACTATTTACTGACATTGTACAGATTCTTTGTGAAATTTAATCATCTTTTGCCATTCCCAAGTTTTGCATTTGCCTAATAGCAAGCAGCGCTAATCCTATTTGGCCAGAGCCTATATCACCAAACTTTGTTTCATTACTTGGCCCCTCCCAGTCCAGTGTCCTAAGAAATGTATTGTTTTCTGAAGACAATATCACTGGGTGCAGGACTATTCAACAACAATAAGCACACCAACATCTTCAAGAGTCCCAGCGTAGCCGGAAGAAGACTTTCAGGACTGTATTTATTCTCCTTGCTGTTGAGGGCAGTTACCATTACATTGTAATCCTCTTTTATGAAAAGCCTTGGCTTAGCTGCCTCATCGCAAGAGCCCAATGGCAACTTATCCTCTAACTATGTTGGTACCTATCTTGACTGCATATTGCTGCTCATTTAGTGAGGAGAGCTATAGTTTATGTTGGTCAGATTTGAGTTTACCGTAGTACTGTAAATACCTCAAGAAACCCTCCGTGCATTGTGTATTGTCAACTTTTTCACTGCCATACCCTGTGTTATCTCACAAATACTTGACAATAAACTCTGTTATTTACTACAAAGTCTCAATTCTAATTTTAGGGTGACCCTAAAGTATCACTAGCTTTTCTTTGTTAAAGTGGGTGAGGTTTCAGTTGTGCTGGGGCATTTAACTAAGTCGTGGTAAGAACAGTGGACTCAACATAACCAGTTGATTCTGCGGGGGTGGTGCAAAATTTGTATAAGATGCGCAATAATTCCATGTAATCTTATCTGATGTAACATGAATAAAAACAATAACTATTGAAAGTAAAAGTCTCTTGCATTTTAAACTGTAGTCTAAGGAAACTGTTATGAGAAACGTATTTGTATTGGGTTTTTCCGACAATGTAAAGTGCAGTCTGGTGGCAAATAATTGGCTGTGTATTGGACTTTACTGGTTGTAGTACTTTGTAAATGTTATGCAGCTGTGATAGATAGGATAGATAGATAGGATAGATAGATAGGATAGATAGATAGGATAGATAGATAGATACTGTAAATAGGTACAGGAGCTTTTCTTGCTGCACAAACATTAGGCTGAAACTTCCCCCTACTCATTGAAGACATTTAAAGGAATCCTGAACCCAGGATGCAAGTATCAATTCTTCTTATGACATCTGAAAATATTAGTTTTTTGGCTGTCATTCTAGTCTAATGACTATAGTGATTTCTGAGTCACTGGCTCAGAACAAATATGTAGGTTAGGAGATCTCTTAATGTTCCTGATCAACATGTTTGTTTTGGATCAATTAGAAAGTATTGATGAAAAATATACCGGTAACTGGCATGTTCAGAAGGAGGTCAGCAATTTCAGTGCCTATATTTCTATCACTACAGATTTCCTTGAAATGTATTTAATTGCACTCAGATGCCAAAAAAATGGTGGCTATATCATGGAATATCATACTAAATGAAATTGGATGGAAAAAATATGTTTGCTGCGTGGTTATTCAAATAAGGGTACCAAGAAAAGGCAGATGGAATCCAATAAGACTGTGCAAAATTGCCATCACCCCACTTTAATTGGTGTTAAAAATACGGCTCTCTCTTCAGTATTAAGTAGATATGACAAAGATGTGTGCACAAATTCAAGAGGGTAATTAAACTGCCACATGCTTAGACCAAAATGCACAAAGAACTGATTGAAATGTGAATATACAAAACAATGATTGATGATGGTTTAATGTGTGTGAGAATTACATTGTAAACAGTGGAAAGTAAAAAAATAAATCAAGTCACAAAGCTTGTACTAAATAAGAATGAGAAGGCCAAGTGGCATTTGAGTTTTTTTTAAAGATCTCATATTATTTAAAAGCTAAATATTGATTATTTATTGATGATTTTTCTTCTAGTTCAAGACCTATAAGACTTATGCATGACATGCAGTACTTTTCACAATCTCTAGTGGACCACGGTCGGAATTAAAATTACATAGATATAGGAACGCATGCATATTTAATGCAGAATTGTAGTAAAAAGAAAAGTGCACTTAAATATCAGGTGTGTGTGCACAGTAATGTACTACTAGTACAAACCAGAAATAAATCATATTGTACTAATGCCATGAAATTCAAACTGTTTTTTAAGGAAGTACAGTATGTACTATGGGAAAATCCGAGAAGCTATTGCTGACCTTTTCTTCTAAAATAGCTAGTTTCTTGGATTTCATGGTGACCTAGTTTCTTAAATACTTTTTTTAATATGCAGATCAGGAATTGACTTGGACTTAACCTGCTGCATTCTATGTCTGTGTAAGTGACTTATATTATTAAAGCTAGAGACCTTAAAGTAGAAGTAGGGACAAATATCCTTTGGCCCTACTTCTCCTGTGGGTCACGGGACCGCACATAGTTCTGCACTCCTTTAACCTGTATTCAGCTGACAGTGGGCTAAAGTCTGCTGTTGGCTGATGTCACTGAGACAGTCTAGGCACTGACTAGATTGCAGCTCTAATGTCGGGATCCACGAAGATCCCTGGTTCAGCAGCTAAATCAGCCTCTCAGCACACTGCTGAGAGCCTGAGCCAGCCACTCCTGCCCCCTCCACAGCTCAGCTCTCCAGTGAACCCTGGAAGAGTAGAGAACTGGTGACTGACTGTCTCTCTGCTCTCTGAAGACTGAGAACTGAGTGACCAATGGTCTTTGATCACTCAGTTCTTAGTATAGAGGTGGCAGGGGACAGATGCAGCATCAGACCAATGCTGCATCAACCAGCGTGAGTTTGTACGTTTTTTTTTAAATTCCTAACCCTCTCTTTTAAGATAATGTTAGAAAGAAGTTTTTTTTCGGTAGAAAGTTAGCAGTCTACCTGTTTTTCTCATTAGAGTTGTCTTTTAACGTCAGCTTGTTATAATCCATTGCAGCCAAATTCATGATTTATGTGGTTCGTTTGATCTGATTGGAAACAGTATTAGACATAAAACCAGCCACACAATATAAGTTTTGAAAATATTGGGCTTATTTACTAAAGAAAATAGGTTGTTCACTTTGCAAGGACATTTTAACTTTTCAAGGGAATGTTCTTTTAGCTTAGTGGATGTGATGAAAAACAATCACATGCAAGAAAAGAAAAACAAAAGAACAATATTTTTCTTGCACATGATTGCGTCAGCAGAGTTTCATCTCATTTCCCCTGCAATGTGAACAGGATATGTGCTTCATTTATCCTGAGCACTGTGTGTATATGTATGTATGTATGTATATATATATATATATATATATATATATATTTCCTGAACCTCCCCATGTCAGCCTACCACGGGTCACCTCCTCCGCCCTCTCTGACCCCTCCAGAACAACCTCTTTCCTAGCCTATAAGAGTGGCTGTCTCCCCTCACTCAGCGTTCTTTTTTCGTCCTCACTCTGGACACCTTGAAAAATCTCTCTCCAATGAGCTTCCCCGGTTCAGCCTCTCCTGGGTAAGAAGACCCCTCATTTGGCCTGTAAACCTCTCTGTGAAGTGGGTTCCCTTGGTGCAGGGATTGTTATGCATGTTTTTAAAGATTTCTAAGGCTGGGTAACTTACCTGTGCATAGATTGGCTGGCTTGTAGTCCCATATCTTAGTATATTGGCCCATATCTCAGCAGGTCTGTGGGCTGGCTGACACCTGTAGTCCATATCTCAGCAGGTCTGTGGGCTGGCTGACACTTGTAGTCCATATCTCAGCAAGTCTGTAGGCTGGCTGACACTTGTAGTTCTTATCTCAGCAGCTCTGTGGGCTGGCTGACGCTTGTAGTTGTTATTTCAGCAGGTCTGTGGGCTGGCTGACACTTGTAGTCCATATCTTAGCAGGTCCGTGGGCTGGCTGACACTTGTAGTCTATATCTCAGCAGGTCTGTGGGCTGGTTGACACTTGTAGTCCATATCTCAGCAGGTTTGTAGGCTGGCTGACACTTGTGGTCCATATCTCAGCAGGTTTGTAGGCTGGCAAACAATTGTAGTCCATATCTCAGCAAGTTTGTAGGCTGGCTGACACTTGTGGTCCATATATCAGCAGGTATGTGGGCTGGCTGACACTTTTAGTCCATATCTCAGCTGTGGACTGGTTGACATTTGTGGTCCATATCTCAGCAGGCCTTTGGGCTGGCTGGCATCTGGGGCTGGTAATCACCACATTCATGGCGGCTGTGTTTGTACTGGCTACAGAGCAGGCTAGGTGGTGCACATGCTAACACTGTGGGCATTGAACTTCCCGGGTTGCCATGGAGCTGCCGGGACACTCTGTGACACAGGAAGCGACTGCGTTATCTAGAGGTTGGCTCTCTCTCTCACGTTGCAGCTCTGTGGCTACTGCAGAGGCTGCTGTGTCTCTATGAGCTCCACCTGTTTACCTAATGACTCTATTGCTCCAGCCTGGGTCTTTCTGTTACTCTGCTCCCTCTAGGTCACCTCAGCTGTTCACCTGTTTATCTTGGATACATGCACATGTATTATGACTTTGAGATGTGGATTAGGTTATATTCCCCCTTAGGCTGCTGTTAAAAGTTGCAGCTTCAAGCACTGAAGATCTAATGGAGAGGTTTTTTTTTTTCCTTTTTTTTTGTTATTTATTTATTTTTTGATACTTTTTAAAAGAGTGCTATCTGCGTACCTTTTTGGCAGAAAGAAGACAGCGCAGAATAAAACATCCTCCAAGAGCTTGGTCCTAAGCAATCCTGTCTCCTGTTGTCCTGGACAAGTTGTTTAACCAGAACAGTCCAGGGTGGATTAAACATCCACCAAGTGGTCGTTCTAGGATGCCATCGCCGGTGGCCCATTGCAGTTGTATGGAAAAGGGAAGAAGAAAATCTAGTCACCAAAATGTTTCCAAGAAGAGTAAATCCTCTGGTCAGCACCAGAAGAGGTCTTCTACCTCTTCCAGAGCCTCTTCTCCAACCCACCCTGACGTGGTGGCTTGTTGGGGCTGTTCAGCTGAGGCATTGCCAGGCGAATTGGTGGGCAAATTGGTGTGTATATCCTATCTTAGGTAGGGGGCGCGTGACAAAGTTGCACACGCACAGCACGTAAAATTGTACATTAGAGACACAGAAAAAAGAGTTCTCCACCCAAAAGACAGAAAAAAAATGTCAAAGGGATAACAAATTATGGAATATAGTTCCCAAAGTAGCCAACTCTTTACAGAGATTGGCCAGGCACATAACGCTTCCACTTGAAGGTTCGGTATCTTTTAGGGATCCATGGACTGCAATATTGATACAGATCTACAGAAGATGTACAGTGTGGCAAGACCATCCCCTATGGCCCTCAAACTTTGGGTGGCAGAAATGTAGTCCTGTGGTTTGGGAGAAGTGCAATTCTTCAGGATAGCTGTGATCTTCATTGCTGAAGCTGCAGTGGATGGAAGTTAATGGCTCACAAAGTAACACCAAAAGAACCTTATGGCTAAAGCATTGATCTGCCGACAGTGCCTCTAAACACAGCCTTGGCTTGATTCTGTTTGATGGGAAGCCCCATTTTGTCAAGACGTTTAAAGCTGCCATTCAGCAGGTATCTGGTGGGAAGTCAGGCCTTATCCTGCAGGAGAAGAGATGGCAGCATCAGTCCTTTCACTCTTTCAGAAGATTTAAGAATTGTTTCAAAGAAGCCAGTGCGTACAGGCTTGGTGGGCCATTTTTCAGACATTGGAAGAATGTCAGTACAGCATTTCCCAAGGGAGTCCAGTCCAAATCAAGCCAGCCAGTTAGGTCTTCTGACAAGGCCTTCGGAAGGAGTCTCCGCCTAGCCCTCTCAAGTGGGAGCAAAATCGGCTTTATTCATGGAGGTCTCTGTTGAACGAAGTGGAGGATGCTTGAATTCTGGATATCATCTGAAGTGGATATCTGCTAGAATTTGCGAAAGGCCCCTCAGTATTACTTTGGGGGAAGTCAGGTACCAATGTGCCCAGATAAACTGAATTGTTTGCACACATATATAAAGGAATTGTTAACAGCTTAAGCTATTTTTCCTGTACCAAGACAAGAATGGGGCGAAGACAAATGTTCCTCAGTGGATTTGGCAGGCACCTATCTGCATGCCCCCATAGTTCTGGCTCATTATTGCTTTCTAAGGTTTGCATACAATGGTACTTTTCCAGTTTGTTCTTTGTCATTCGGGCTTTGCACCACTTCCAAAACCTTCACAAGGCTGCTGTCAGCCATCATAGCTGTTCTGAGACTCAGGGGTCTTCAGATATTTCATTACCTTGATGACATCCTTCTCTTGGCCCTGTCAAGGAGTCTTCTGATGGATCACGTGTCTCTAACTGGTAACACGCTAAAATGCTTTGGGTGGATAATCAACCATCAAAAGAGTTAACTGCAATCAACACAGTTCCTGCTATATCTTTCTCCCCAGAAGAAAGTTCAAAAGATCCAGACTTGGACGAGGGAAGTAATGAGCAGGCCTTGCTTATCGGCAAGAGAGTGCATGCAGTACCTGGGTCTTCTGTTATCCACCATCCCAATTGTTCCTTGAGTCAGATGCTGAAGAAGGAAGTTTCAATTCAGTGTCTTTCACTAGTGGGATCATCATTTTTTGAACCAGAATATTCTCATACCAGGTCTGATAGCCCGTTTATTAACCTGGTGGATGGTTTTGCACAATCGGAAGGGCAGTGTCCCTCTAAAGCCTCCAGAACTGGGCTGGTGGGTTGGGGGAGCTCACAGCTTTGGTCACCAGGTTCAATGTCATTAGAAAAGGTGGACTATGCAAAGTTCCTTTCTGCCTAGAGTTAGTAGCACTCTGGTAGCGTTACAGTATCTGTTATGCGGAAAAGTGGTGAAGTGGCTTACTTATCCTGTCAAGCGGGCTCTAGAAGCTTGCCTCTCCTGAGAGTAGCCTGTCAAATCTTCCTTTGACAAGAAGGGAATTTACCCTTTCTTCATGCCCAGGGGCAGACTGACCATTTGGAAATGCGGGCACTGCCTGAGCGCCCGGGGTCAGTAGGGGGCCCCATGAGATTCCCCTGGTACCTTTTTTGTTCAAAAGGCTTTTTTGAGTTTGGGCAAGGACACAGGGGCCCCATGATCTCCTATTGCCCGGGGGCCCCATGAGTTGTCAGTCCGCCCCTGTTCATGCCTTACAGGAACGGAGAACATTAAGGTGGGCCAGAGTCAGAGTTTTGTAGATCATGGTGAATGGGGCCTCGATTAAAAATTGTTGCGGAAAAAGCCTGGGCGACACCAGACGTGAATCTGATGGTGTCAGCAAGGAACTTCCAGCTTCCCTCTACTGCTCCTAAATCGGGACTCGCAAACCTTGGGCCAAGATGTCCTTTCCAGGCTGTGGAGGTTTCGCCTAGTGCACATCTTTCCTCCAATCCCTTTAATTCTAAGTGTTCTCCTGAAGATACAACATGAAGTGGGGGCAATAATAGCCCTGCTCTTTTTGCCGTGCCAGCCTTGGTTTTCCCTTGTATAGAGGATAAGGCTAGAACAACCAATTCCACTCCCGGTTTGTTTGGATCTCCTGGTTCAGAACGGGGCATTCCATCTGAACCCCACGAGTCGGAAAGTGATGACTTGGAAGTTGAGAGGTGGTCTCTAAGACATCTGGAGCTGTCAAAGAGCGTAGTTGACACCTTGTTGCAAGCTAATTAAAGGCAATTATTTTGACCTTTCATCAGGTATGGAAAGCCTTTCTTTTGGGGCTCTTTCTGGCAAAAATTGGAATGCTTCAACTCCCTCTGTATCTAATGTTTTTAAATTCCTGCAAAACGGTTTAAAAGCGGCCTAGCTTATAACTAGGTTCAGTCCTCTCAGCCATGGCAAGTAAAAGATGGGCCTTTAACCCTTTGGTCATTCATTTTCTGAAGGCAGCAGTGAAGATTAGATCACTAGTGGGAATTTGTCACTTGGTTTAAATGCCTTGCTGGCACCACCATTTTACCTGATAACTTCATGTTCCTTATTCCCTGTGGCTCTGAGGACATATTTCTTGATGGCAATTGCTACTACTAGGAAAGTATCTGACATGATTATACTGGGTGCGCATGCGCGTCCGGCGGGAAAGACATGTCCCGCTGAGGCTCCGTCTCCCCGTCGGGTGACAGCGCCTTGAAGCAGCGGGTCCCGGCCCGCAATATACCAGGAGGGGACCCGGTCCCCGTGGTGATCCTTCCGGGATCCGATCCGACCTCGGCAGCGACGGTTACTCTGCAGTGAGTCGGAGGAATCCGACAGAGGACTCCGTCCCTGCAGCGAGCCGTCCATAGGCCCGCCCACCACTACCCTCTCACACAGAACAGGGGAGAGAAGAGAGAGAACAGGGGGGCTGAGATTGGAATAACAGCCCCCCCCAATATAAGCGGCGTTATGGTCAAAAGGGCACCCCGGCACCAGGTCCCCCCATCCACCAAAACTATTAAGGAGGCCCTGGCAAAGGCCTCCACAAAGATGGCCACCGCCCCAGCACGTGGAAGCAAGCAGGCAGCAGGAGCATATGCAGCCCTGCAGGATCCGCAGCCCAGCCATCCCTGCACGTCTGAGGGTGAGTCTGACCCTGAACCAGATGTCCATACACAAGCCCTGACGCCTGACCTTACACCCCTAGACCTGTTATCACGCTTTGAAAAAATGCTACACAAGGCTTTGAAGCAAACCTCAGACCGCATCACTGCCACACTATCTAGGGAAATCTGTGAACTGGGACAGCGCACTGCGGACCTAGAACAGAGGGTGGATGGTCTTGACGTCTCACTTCAGACACATACAGATGACCTTGATCTCCTGCGTGACGAAAACGCAACTTTATTGACACGGCTAGAGGACTTTGAAAACCGAGCACGGCGCTCAAATCTACGTGTCCGGGGCCTTCCGGAAACGATCGTTGATGTACAATCGACAATAACAGCTCTGTTCCAAGAGCTTGCCCCAGCTATCCCAATCGATAGATTGGAATTAGAGTCCACAGGGCGTTAGCACCACGACGCAACGACGGTCCGCCACGTGACATTATAGCCAAGCTTCACTTTTTCCGTACCAAGGAGCATCTTCTTCAAGCTGCCCGCAACGCAGAATCTCTACAGTTCCAAGGTCATACCTACCAACTATTCCGGGATCTATGCCCCACAACCATCGCCAAACGCAGGGCTATGAAACCTCACCTACAAGTACTTCAACAACATGCAGTACAATATAGGTGGAGTTTCCCTTTTGCAGTGCGATTCCGACACCAGTCCCGAGATTACACCTGCAAGACACCTGAGGACCTTATAGACACCCTGCAGCTACATCCCCCAGCGACGCCTTCAGAGAGCGCCAAGCGGAGGTCCACATCCAGCTCGCCACGGAAGTCCTTCCCCACGCGTGCAACTGACGGTCAATCAAACTTCCACAAGAGAGGGCGTTTTTCGTCTCCGGGCCTAACCTCACAAGACACCATGGACTGAACTCTGTCCCATGTTAATCCCTTTTTTCCCCCCCTTATTTTTTATCGCACACACCATGCGATATACTCTTTTGATTGTCACTACGGTTAGCACCGTTAGTATTCTCTCTCCCTCTACATGTTAACTCCTGGTTGCCTCGCAACATGAGGTCTGTTCTGCAACCCCCCCTCCTGGGTTTTATAATAGTTTACATCTGGGAGCCTAGGCTTTGACGGCATGCGATGCCATACCCCTACACCCATGAGGTTTCACTAGCACCACTAGTGCCGTCTGAGTCCGGGATTCCCTGATTTTATCGGATGTTTTTCTCTTTTTAATATACCTGTTTTTTCTGCCGGGACCTTGCCACCATTTGGTAATCACATTGCTGTCATCCTTACGGTCCGCGTACCTGCACACTCCACCTTAGCCCCTGTGTTATTGGTTATTTAATAACACTTGGGCTACTATTGCTCCCTAGCTCACCCTGACTCAGGGTGTCCTTGGGAGCCCACCTTTTAGGCCTTAAATGGCCTCTTACACCCTTTCTTTCCTGTTACCTCTCTCCTACCGTACCCCTCTTCCCTCCCTCCAACATGACTCCATGACTTTGCTTAACATACTCCGCAACAATCCTATCCTCCGCAGTAATCGTCAGGCTTCACCCTGGTTGGTGGTGCCATGCTATCCAATCCACTATACGCTTTCCCCATGGGCTCGTTAAATGTCCTTACCCTGAATGTTCAGGGCCTCAATATCCCGCAGAAATGTAATAAGGCTTTCCGAACCTTTGCTACACTTAAAGCCCACGTGGTCTGTCTTCAGGAAACACACTTCACTTCCAACTCCACTCCTAAGTTTTTTGGTTCTCGATTATCCTCAGGTCTACACGGCCTCTGCCACAGCCAAACGAAGGGGGGTACTGATCGCCTTTCATCGAACAACACCTTTCGTGCCATGCACCAAAATCAAAGACCCAGAAGGTCGTTACCTCCTGTTAGTAGGGCAACTCCTCGATGTAGATGTCACCATTGTTGCATACTACGCCCCAAACCAAGATCCTTTACCATTCCTTTCACACATACTCTCGGTTATAGACCATCATAAACGCAGAACTTTAATTGTTAGCGGAGACTCTAACAATGTAATATATCCCTTTCTCGACAAATCTCCTCAACTATCTCCTATCCCTGCTTCTAAACAAACCTTCCAATCCATACTACAATGTTATTCTTTGATAGACTCATGGCGAGAACTTAACCCGACCAAAAGCCAATACACCTTCTATTCTCACCCCCACCGGTCATTCTCTAGGATAGATCATATTTTTGTCACCACTGCCTCTTCCCCTCGGCTTGTGACCTCTGAAATAATTCCCATTCCCTGGTCTGACCATTGCGCCGTGTTCACATCTATGGCCTCGTTGGCCTCATCCCCCGCTGAATCCTCTTGGATCATTAATGATAACCTGCTTGTAAACCCAGCTCACTGTCTAGAAATAGAAACAGCCCTTAAAGACTACTTCTCTCTCAATCAATCACCTGATATTTCCCTTCTCTTGTTATGGGAAGCACACAAACCAGTATTACGAGGGTTTTGCATTAGCAAAGCATCCTTCTTAAATAAAACCAAAAGGCAGCAACGTCTTCTACTGGAGCAGACTTATGATCGTTCTCATCAAGCCTTCCAGACGGCTCCCACACCTGCCAATCGTGAAACCCTGGAGCGATCTAGATTAGCCCTAGATCTTTTTCTCACAGACCAAGCGGAACTCTCACTCCGTAGATCTAGGCACAAATACTATACTAGGGCAAATAAACCCAACACATTCCTGGCTCTTTCACTTCGCAGGCTCGACCAGCTCACTAAACCTATCAGGATACGCACCTCCTCTGGTAACCTCACTAGTAACCCAGAACACATCCTACAGACGTTCCATAAACACTTGTCACAACTTTACTCCTCTTCCACACCTTTCGACCCCACACAGGCTGATACCCTTTTAACTTCCATGTCTTTCCCGAAACTCTCAGAGTGCCAGTTAGCGGCACTTGAAAGACCCATCTCCCAAGCCGAAACCTTAGACGCTATTAAAAGTCTAAAGCTACGTAAACGCCCAGGGCCAGATGGCTTCTCAGCCACTTACTATAAAAAATTTGCTCATCTTCTTACACCTATCCTCAATGCTTTTAACGCTTTACTATCTGGCCAAACCTTCAAACATGAAACAGTGCAAGCGAACATTTCAATGATCCCAAAGCCGAATTCTGATGACACGCAGTGGTCCAACTATAGGCCAATCTCTCTCCTCAACATTGACATCAAACTGCTAGCAAAAGTCCTTTCTTCACGTCTTAACCTGTATATTGGCTCTTTAATTCATAATGACCAAGTGGGCTTTATCCCGACTAGACAAGCGGGAGACAACATCAGACGTGCATCCCTTTTGGCAAACTTAGCAAGATCCCGTAATATTCCCACATATTTCCTGTCCCTAGATATCCGGAAAGCATTTGATACAGTCTCCTGGCCATACCTCGATTTATATTTTGCATCGGTGGGGATTTGGCCCACATTTCTTAACCTGGATCTTCTCGCTGTATCGAGCACCTTCGGCCAGAATTAGGTATCTGGGGCACAGGTCAGCTCAGTTCCCGATCTCCAGAGGCACGAGACAGGGCTGCCCTCTGTCCCCCTTGCTCTTTGCTCTGGCTATAGAGCCCCTAGCCCTCTTAATTAGAGCTAATCCGGATGTCAGGGGACTCGAAATTGGGGGCACACACCATAAGCTATGTCTCTTTGCGGATGACGTCTTGCTCTTTCTCACGTCACCGTTGACTTCTTCACCCTCCCTACTCCGGCTTCTCGAGGCGTTTGGCGCGCTTTCTGGTCTAATAATAAACGCAAATAAATCTACAGCACTTAACATTTCTCTCCCCCCTAAAGAGTTGACGCATCTGAAACAGATTTTACCATTCGCTTGGTCACAGTGTCATATCCCTTTCTTGGGAATCAAACTGACTCCTGGATTATCAGACCTTTACGCAGCTAACTATCTTCCGATGCTAAACCATCTCTCTGCCCTTATGTCCAAATGGTTTTCCCTCCCCCTCGCATGGCTAGGCAGAATAGCAGTTATCAAGATGTCAATCCTACCAAAAATTCTATATCTGTTTAGAGTCCTTCCAGTCCCAGTCCCCCCTCATTACCTCCGCACACTGCAGCGTCGCATCTTCTCCTATGTATGGGGCAATACTCGCCCTCGTATACCCCGCTCCACCCTATACCGCCCTAAGCTTGCTGGAGGTCTAGGCCTACCCGACATCAGCAAATATTACCAAGCAGCGCATTTAGCCCAATTACCTAAGTATCATGCAACCTTTGAAATCCCTCAATGGGTTGCGCTTGAATCAATAGAATGCGATCCCCTATCCACCGCTAACCTACTTTGGTTAAGGCCGGTAGACCGCCGCTCTATAACCAACCCCATCACTTCTCATTTTTTATCCTTATGGGATAAATTGAAAACCCGTCACCTCCTCCAATCACTACATAATCCTATGCTCTCGTTTCTACGAAACCCAGCTTTTCCCCCGGCGTGGCAGACACCCCGTTTATTCAAAGCCTGGTCCTCCGCTAATTTGCTCCGTACGCATCACTTCCTACAGAGGAATAAGTTTAAATCCTTTGCCTCGCTGCGGGAAACGCATAGCCTCCCGGCCTCTGAGATATTTAGATACTTGCAGCTACAACACTTTTACGCACCATACGCTACAATAACCAATCGGCCAGGCACCATGTCTCTCTTTGAACGAGCGTGTTGCAAAGACCCTCACAGACGCGGGCTTATCTCCTGCTTATACTCACTCTTCGCCACTTCGACCACCACGTCCCCCCCTCTATATACCCATAAATGGGAAGTGGATCTAGGTAAGAAATTCAACCCGTCTGATTGGGACCGCATTTGGGCCAACACAAAATCGTCTTCGCAGAACGTTGTAGCATTGGAAACGAATTATAAAGTTCTAACCCCTGGTACTTGGTCCCAGCAAGAATCGCAAAATTTACCCCTAATTACTCACCCAACTGTTTCAGAGGCTGTGTGGATCTGGGAACACATTACCATATATTGTGGGACTGTCCTGTAGCCCGAATCTTTTGGGATGAAATTTTTACCATGATATCTACATTTAGCACTGTCACTATACAGCCAGACCCAACGACAGCCCTACTCAACCAATGCCCTTCTGGCATCTCCAACTCGCAATTTAAGCTGTTTATGCAAGTCACGACAGCGGCTAAACCGGTTATAGCAAAGTCTTGGAAATCCCCTACTCTTAGTGTCGCGGCTGTCAAAACCAGAATAACTCAAGCCATGATACACGCAAAGGTGGAAGCCACAGTTCTTGACACGATCCCTAAATTCCTGCGCATATGGAGCCCTTGGGTAGAGCATTTCCTTCCGTCTAACTTTGACGAGTCACTGCTTCTCCCTTGAGTTCAGTACTGTACGACAAGGATATGGTACATAACCCCTTGTGCGTAGCACGTAGAGGCTGTTGTGAACTTGATGAATATTCATGGAGTCATCGTTGTTGTTCTTCTTCCCCTTCCCCCCCCTTCCGACCCTGTCTGACCCCCTCCAGAATTCCCCCTATTTCTTTAATGCACTTGGGAGACATTACCATGATTGACTGATACCATCTTGCATTCTGTCATTGATTTCTATTTACCTGTTTCCGTTAGAAATGTATAGACGTTAATGCCTTGACCCTCATTCATTTTATTGTATCCTACTGTCACATCAATGCCTAATATGTATTAATAATGTCTCCTTGTTTGTGTCATCCCCGTTTATTGTTAATAAAATTGTTTGAACAAGGAAAGTATCTGACATGTATGCCTTTTTAACTAGAGAACCATACTACTGGGTCCTCCAAGACAGGGTCATTCTGAGACAGGTCCTATATTTCTTCAAAAAATTTTCAACTTCATCCCATATAAGTTGGGAGTCCATACTTTCACCTTTTCTGGAAGATGGGTCAGAGGATGAGTGGAACAAGTTAGATCTGGTTCATTCATTCTCAGTATAGCTGAAATGCATGGAGGATATCTGTGAATGAGATTTTTATACCTTTCATCAAAGTCCAAGGAAGGGCTTCATGGTACTACCCAAGGTCATGTCTTCATGGATTGTCAAGACCATTCAGATTGTCTACAAAGTTCTAGGCTTGCCACTACCTTTGGAAGTGAGAGCTAATTCAACAAGAAGCATCTCCGTTTCATGGGCAGCATACACTAAAGTGCCAGCAAAAGCAGTTTGCAGGGCAGCAAATGCATTTATGGCAAATGCATTTATTTGCCACCACAGAATGAGCTGTCAGTAATAGAGGTTTATATGCAGCATTCAGTTTATTTGTGTCATGTTCTTTCTCCTCCCTTTGTTCCTTGTGGCATTGCTTGGTACATCCCATGGTAGTCTGACATGGGGAGGTCCAGAAATAGGGAAAATTGTATTCCATACTTACCATAATTTTCCTTTTCTGGATCCTTCCCATGTCGGTCGGGGATTCCCACCTAGTCTCCGTCACGTGGAGCGATATGTTGAAAGCTGAGTGAGGGGAGACAGCTGCTCTTATAGGCTAGAAAAGAGATTGTTCTGGAGGGGTCAGAGAGGGAGGAGCTGACCCATGGTAGGATGACATGGGGAAGATCCAAGAAAGGAAAATTACGGTAAGTATGGAATACAGTTTTCCCTAATATATACACTATATTGCCAAAAGTTTTGGGACGCCTGCCTTTACATGCACATTAACTTTAATTTTATCCCAGTCTTAGTCCGTAGGGTTCAATATTGAGTTGGCCCACCCTTTGCAGCTATAAAATCTTCAACTCTTCTTGGAAGGTTTAGGAGTGTGTCAATGGATACATTTGACCATTCTTTCAGAAGCGCATTTGTGATGTCAGGCACTGATGTTGGATGATATAAAGAAAACAAAAAGGGAGCCAGCCTAAGTGCAGTATGTATAACAAGTTTATTGGAATATATGAGACCTGAAGAAAAAGCGGAAGCTTTGAAATGCATCACCTGACTTGTTTTTGCATTCCCATTGGTCTTTGCTTTGGTCTGGTCTTCTGTGCGTTCCATGCTGGTCATGGCGTCCCTTGCTGACAGCCCACGTCTACACTCTACTCCGAGGACCCTGGCACCATTAGAGGCCAGCAGCCTCTGTGCAGGTCTTTTTGGGGACTCAATTTAATGCCTGCATTCCCATTTTACTTGTGAGTAGCAATTTGGCCATATTCCAATAAACTTGTTATACATACTGCACTTAGGCTAGTGCCCCCTTATGTTTCTTTATATTACCACAGAGCCTGCTCCACTCTATGGGGAACTGCCACCATTCAGTGCTTAATCATGGACTTTATGGACTTCTTTAATATATGTTTTTAACATTTTACCTTTTCATATTGTAACATTGTGTCGCGGTGTTCCGGTGTCACTGTCTTCTCTCAGCGCCAATCATTTATATTGTTTTTTACTGATGTTGGATGAGAAGGCCAGGCTCACAGTCTCCGCTCTAATTCATCCCAAAGGTGTTCTGTCAGGTTGAGGTCAGGACTCTGTGCAGGTCAGTCAAGTTCCTCGACCTCAAACTCACTCATCCATGTCTTTATGGATCTTGCTTTGTGCACTGGTGCGCAGTCATGTTGGAGCAGGAAGGGACCATCTCCAAACTGTTCCCACAAAGTTGGGAGCATAAAAATTGTCCAAAATGTCTTGGTATGCTGACGCCTTAAGAGTTCCCTTCACTGGAACTAAGGGGCCAAGCCCAACCCCTGAAATACAACTCCAGACCATAGTCCCCCTTCCACCAAACTTTACACTTGGCACAATGCAGTCAGGCAAGTACAGTTCACCTGATAACTGCCAAACCCAGACATGTCTGTCAGATTGCTAGACAGAGAAGCGTGATTTGTCACTCCAGAGAACTCGTCTCCACTATTCTAGAGTCCAGTGATGGTGCGCTTTACACCACTGCATCCAACACTGTGCATTGCACTTGGTGATGGAAGGCTTGGATGCAGCTGCTTGGTCATGGAAACCCATTCTATGAAGTTCTCTACATACTGTTGTGCTAATCTTAAGTATGCGCTGACCCTGCTCTGTCATATTACGTGGCCTACCACTAAGTGGCTGAGTTGCTGTTGTCCTCAGTTGCTGAGGCCCCACATCCAATCTCTGGCTAAATCTTGCTACTTTAACCTCCACAACAATTTCAGCATTTGCCCCTTTCTGACTAATGACATCACAAAACAACTTATTCACTCCCTGGTCATCTCACGCCATGACTACTGCACCCCCTCTTCACGTATACACCTTACTAACTGATCTGTGACTGCTGCCCCTCTTTGCCAATCCCTTCATTGATTTCCACTAGCCAAATATATATAACTCAAAATACTAACCACAATGTACAAAGCCATTCACAACACTGCCCCCAGCTACATCACCAACCTCATCTGCAGATATCAAACACAACCTCTCCAATCCTCCCAAGACCTTCTCTCTTGCTCCCTTGTTACCTCCTCCCATGCTCACCTTCAAGACTTTTCCAGAACCTCTCCCATCCTCTGGAACTCCCTACCCCATTATGTCTGCTCAGCTCGTACCCTGTCCAGCTTTAGGTGATCCTTGAAGGCTCATTTATTCAGGGAAGCTTACCCCACTTCCGCCTAAAAACTGTACTTAAATCGCCACCATCAGATCATCCCCTGCAGCCTTTACCTTTTAGACTGTAAGCTCCATGAGCAGGGCCTTTCTATTCCTTCTGTATTGAACTATATTATAATTGTATTGTCCCCCTTTATATTGTAAATATATAAATTTTATATATATGTTTGCTTTTTTTTCATCAGAAATGACTTTTACTGAGTAGTTCCAGAGCAGTCATACAATAATATAGTTTGTGGAAGGAACCAATACACATCTTTTTCAACTTCTAGTGCTTCCAGTAAGTGTGTACAAAATTCCTCCTCTACCAAATCAAGTGGACATAAAGGGTGTCAAGCCATTTTTTTACTTTCTCAAATTTGTTGGAACATCCTCTACGTTATATAAATT
Source organism: Staurois parvus (assembly GCF_062004578.1). Lineage (NCBI taxonomy): Eukaryota > Metazoa > Chordata > Amphibia > Anura > Ranidae > Staurois > Staurois parvus. Next base: position 5,918,195 of record NW_028317994.1, on the reverse strand, counting down.
GTTCAAGTTGTCACCCATGTGTATAACCCACTCTATGTGCATAGTGGGATCAGCTGCTTTCCAGTGTTGAAAAATATGTTTACAAGCTTGGAAATTAGCTCTAAAAATGGCCTGTTATGCTCCAGGGCCTCAAAACATCCAAAATTGCCAGTATACACTGCTTTGGTTCGAATTGGATGGTATTCCGACTAATACCTATCCAATCCAAGACCTATGAAGCTTAGGACATCACCAAAGCACGTCAATCAGATCACCATGATCTCTGCAACATTTGCCACACAGTGGATCTTGCAGTGTTCCAGTTTTAAAAAAGTGTAAAGGTATGTAATGATAATGCAGAAGTACTGTATGTAAGAGTGGGAAAACTCCTGGAACGCATTAAGGCACAGGTGTTGCTAAACTACAGGTCCCATGAGGCATTGCAAGATTGACAGTTTCAAGCATGGCACTCAAAGGTAGAGGCATGATGGGATTTGTAGTTTTGCAACAGCTGGCTTATCCCTCTATCCAAGATCATGGGGTGTAGGCTTGTCCTGATACCAACCTAGAGGGCTAGTAAATGTAAAAAGTAAAGGATTGCTGCTACTCCCGACTAGCCCAGGTAAATAAATGATGAGGAGCAATCTCAGCCTACATGTCTGCACCAAACCACACACCTTAGGAGTAGCAGCAAACCTTTCATCTTTACATGCCTACATATTATAGAATGGCTAATTCTACATACAGTATTTTCTGGTGTATAAGACTACTTTTTATACTTAAAAATATACCTTAAAAATTGGGGGTCGTCTTATACGCGGGGTATAAAATGTGAACCTTGAGTTTGCTTGGGTCAAGCTGGCTGGATGTGTGGTAATACTGTACATACAGTATACCGTGCTGAGCCAAGCTGGCTCAAAACAAATGTCCCTATGACAGATTAATCTGTCAGCCCACTGGATGTGCGGTATATACAGTATACTGCGCTGAGCCAAGCGGTTTCAAAATGTACCGGTACATCCCTACTGTAATCAGCCCGCTGGATGCGTGTATGTACGGTAGCTGCGGCTACATACAGTATACACTAGGCCAATCACGGCGAGTGATGTATTCTACTAATGAATACAAAGCCTGCTCGGAATGGCTGAGTCAGAGAGGTGGGCTGATGATGTCACAACTTCAGCCAATCCGAGCAGGCTTTGTATTCATTAGTAGAATACATCGCTCACCGTGATTGGCCCAGCGTATACTGTATGTAGCCTCAGCTACTGTACATACACACATCCAGCGGTCTGATTACAGTAGGGACGTACGTTTTGAAACAGCTTGGCTCAATATACTGTATATACCACAGTGGTATATACTCAGTATACTGTATATACCACACATCCAGCGGGCTGACAGATTAATCTGTCATAGGGACATTTGTTTTGAGCCAGCTTGGCTCAGGCGGTATACTGTATGTACATTACTGCACATCCAGCGGGCTGTATATATATTGTATACTGTATGTAGCCAAAGCTGCCGTATTACCGCACATCCAGCGGTAACCATCTGATTTGGAATTTGATCCATATGATGAGTGTCTTAGAAATGTATCACAAGATGTCATTCATGAACTTATGATGTCAGAGGATGAACATGAGGATTTTGAAGGATTTTAAGTACCGGTAAGTCATAACCATTTCAATTAAAAAATCTGATTTTTTTAAATGGTGTTGCCTCGGAAGGGGGGTAGTCTTATATGTTTTAACTGGAAAATTAGGGGGCCGTCCTTTACACCCAGTCGCCTTTATACGTCGGAAAATACGGTAGGTATTATTTCTCCAGACGGGACTGTAAAAAGTGAAAACTAAGATATGTTGGAATTGTTTAGCTTTGTTCCATGTTTTTTGCATAAGTATATACTGTAGGTGCGTAATACTATATTACACTTGTGAAAGTTAACAGAATTCAACTCAGAGGGTAAATTCAATATTTTCATTAGGGACAAAAGAATTGACATTGTAGAGTCCAGTTGTAATCTATCTGCCAACTGTGACTGTGTCATGCTTCACATCTTATGTAGCTATTGTTCAGCCATGTAGTATAACCAGGGGGTTGGCAGTGTAACTTTAGGGCATTGTAACTGTTCTGGTTTAACCCCGGGTGTCTGTTTCCACAACAGGGTTTGAAATAGTTAACAATACAGAACATTTTAAGGGGAATAACTATTGGGGTGTTATGGAAGAAATCTAAAAGTTGAGGCATAAGGATCATTTTTATAAGATTAGTCTTTCCTATGAGTGGCAACCATAATTTAGTCCATATCTACACCTTGTCTTTGAAACATGTGAACAGGGTCAGTGATAATTGGGGAGGTCTGAATCTTTAGATATTTGAAGGAGGCTGTGATATGTATAGGGCAGGATGAAGTCACCAGCTGAGTCTTATATTCATCCAATAACAGCTGGGCTGACTTTGAGCAATTGATGGTAAGTCCTAAAATTGTACCACACTATAGTTGATATCATTAATTGTAGAGAAGTGCTAGTATCTCCCAACATCAGCCCTGCCTTGTTTCCCTTCCTCATTCAAAAGTAGAAGATCGTTCCAGCCTTCCTATTAGCTGCCATTGTCCAGTGAGTGCAAACCTGATACACATCCTCCTGTGTGGCATTCTGGAAGCACAAATGAATAGACTCAGTAGACAGAGATGGAAGAAACTGGAAAAATAAACAGCAGAATAAGGTACAATGGTACCCCAGTACGAAAGTTCCAACCTCAGTGGTAGCCATGGTAGTTATGAACATTCCAAGAAGTGAACTTGAGTGTTAGCAACTGGCATACCGTCATAGACATTATGATACAGAAACCATATCAACAGCAGTCAGTGTTAGTTGGTAAGAAAAATATATTTCAGTAATAATGTTGTCCAAGAACATTGGTTGCAACAGTAAATCATTAGAAATACTCCCCGGCCTGGATTTTTTAGCAGTGTAGCCAGAGCAGAACCAACAGGAGCTCAGAGCATGGTCTCCATATATACCTGTGGTCAGGTCTCCACTTTTGATGGCTGTCTGTTCACTGTTGTCTGGCTATGAAGAGGCATCTGAGGCTATCTGAAAAAAGTGAGCCTGCCAGCGAACTATGATCCTCAATCTTGCAGGATAGAGCCTTACACTGTAAATGTTTCTTGACCTCCACAAACTTGTCATGAAATGATATGTAGGGGGGTTGCAGCAATGTCCCCCCTGCTTGCTATCCCAGTGGGAGGACAGAAGGAGCAGGGTTCTTCCTTTCCAACCTGAGCCACGGTGTCAGGAAAGGACTCACCGCTGGTGGTGCTGGGGCTCACCTGCTCTATGGGCTGCAGTACCAGTTCTTACCAGCGAGTGCTTTTCAGCAGCCAGGATCTGACCTCCTGCAATCAAGCAATCACCTGAGGCTGATTGCAGGAGGTGTATTTAAGCAGCAATCATGCCTGTAACCAGTGCCTTGGTGTTTGTTTCCCATGAGCCCTTGTTGTCCTGTACCTGTATCTGTATCCTGTCATCTACCTGCTTCATTCTCCTGCTCGATTCTGACCACGATTGAACTCTGCCTGCATCGACCCAGCTCTCCTTTTTGACTATCCGTTTGCCTATCCCTCTGTACCAGATCTGCCCAATTGTTCCTGACCTGGCCTGCCTGACCACTCTACCTCTCCATCCCTGACTACAGGGATTTTTGCATACTTGTGTAGCTCTTAATAAATTATATTATTACATCACTCCTGAAGCCTGCTATTCCCTGTGTCAGTCCACACATCTCTGGTCATATCCGGATCTTTGACACACGGCCACCACAGCGGGACATGGCCAGCAGCGCTGCAGCAAGGGGAAGGTGAGCTCGGGATATTAGTGCACCCCCCATACTCTCCCCCATTTCCTCTGTCAGGAGCGAGGGAAGTAGAGAGAGAGTGCAGTTCTGAACGGGCTCTCTGACCACTTTGACTCCTCCGTCAGTAACCTTCCCTATTGGCAGAGCCAGGGACCAATGAAGGGACAGGACTGGTGCACCATGGGACATGTAGTTCCAGACGTTGGCACCATATGATTAAATAGGGCTTGGACTACAGTCCTAGCAGCAATAGGAGGATAGGACTGGGAGCCTGGGAAGAGGAGGGGGCTGGCAAGTGGGAGAAGAGAGAGACCCATGAGAGGGAGAGCCTGGCTGCCAAGTGATCAGGGAGATTGGGGAGAGAACCACGCTCCTCCCCAACACTACCAGAGAGAGAGAAGTAAGGAGGAGCCGCTGACCTTTCAATCTTGTTCAGCAAGGCAGTCTGCCAGCAGGTGACCTGGAGCACGGTGACCGGACAGAGCGCTACACGTGGGCTGGAGAACCTGTGGGGCCCCATCCACTGAGAGAGAGACAGCCAGGACCTGCTGAAAGTAACAGATCGAGTGAGAGAGTCCAGTACACCAGTTAAGCATGAGAACACTGACATTCTCCTCATACCTGTTATCTTACCTGAATACAGTTGTGAACATTACATTCAGTTAACACATGTTGTGGCCTAGTTCCCATAGCCACTTCTGTTGAACACGTTTGCAGTACAGTCAAATCAGTAGAGCTGACCGCAGTGCATGCCTCTGGTAAGCTAGATCACATCAGTGCTCCCTGAATCATTGACCCATTCCTCCTAAAAGGAACATCTACCACTGTTGCCATTGGTTATCACATCTGTTGCCCTTTGCCAACAAGTCCATTCTTCAGTTAACATTTTATATGCCTAAAGCTGCTCTTTTTCCCAGTGCATTTAAAGAGACAACACTTAAGTCAAGTGTCACCTAAAGGAAAATCCTTGTACTTTTTTCTAACTTCCCTTTGAATCAGTCCTGTCAGGGACTATCACCTACATCATTGTGCACTTCTGCACCAACTGAGCCCCAGCGAGTGTGCAGAAGATTCCTTACTGTATTTAAAAGGACATTGAATACCCTGGTCAAACAGCACTTTTACTTCAGATTTAACCCTTGCTGTCAAATTCTGAGGGCTCAAAGTGAGCTAGTCTCATTGTTGCTAGCCCTTGTTGCTCGCTGGAGTTGACACCAGCTCAGGTCAGAGGCATTGGGTACTTTTCTGAAAAGCAGGCCTGCTAACATTGATTGAGTTTCTGTTATAGGTGTTGCTTCCTTGCTTAGAGTAGCTAAGAGTAATTTATTGCTATTTCAAGTATCAATATCAGCTTGTGATGTTCAACAAAGTTTACATTGAAGTTTGATATAAACCTCATATCAGTTTACTCTAATCTGTGTGTGAGTCTACTTTCTGGTATTATAGTGTCTATGTGTGTGCCTGATTATAGTGTCTAGGTGTGCCTGAGAGGCTGAGGGCATTATAGTGTCTAGGTGTGCCTGAGAGGCTGAGGGTGTTCTTGGAGTCTAGGCGCAGAACAGTGCACCCAAAATCACCAAGCGGCTTCTTTGGGGGTAGTGCTACAGAGACACTTTTACCCATTATATTGAATGTTAGTGTGTTGACATGCTAAGTGTGGTATGATTTTTCTGTCTTTTTAGTTAAGCTCTCATTCCAGTATCAGTCTGGACAGGTGTCCTGGTGGTAATAGGCATGGAGAGGTTCTGTAAAGTATAAAGATGTAAATGCTTTCTTGCAAAAGAGCTCCAGCAGTCAACTATCCACAAAGCTGTCACTGTTCAGATCCCTGTAACAATGGTATCTTCTCCAGTCATTGAGCAGGCAACCTCATGTCCACTCTGCATGTCCTGTACAGCTTCTGCACTATCAGATGCTTACTCTCCTAGTGAGTCTGATAATTTTTAGCTTACAACAAAATGTTTTTGTTTTTGAGTCATCATGAGTGCAGAGTCACTTGACACTGTGCTGGGTAGCTGTCAGGACTTTCATAAGGGGTTTTGAATTGCTTTGGTTAAATATTGTAACTGGAGGAAAGATCGGTACAGGATCTTCAGCAGGAGCTCTGTGAGCTGCTGCTGCTACTCACATGATGTGCGTGGCCACACAGCTCCATGAGATGATATATTAAAATTAACGTTAACTATTTAGTTTAGAAAAAACTGCAAACATTGCAAGGCACTTGGCAAATTGCAGTTTTTCACAGTTGTTTTGCTCTAAAAAGTACTGATTTAGGTCAGCACTTCCATCCCATTGAGTTCTGTGTGGAATTGTTTGCTGCTGTAACTTGTGGCCGTGCGATCCATTTCAGTGTTGTATGTAATGAAAAAAGGAGATACAGTATCTCAGTCTCCCTCAAGACTTAAAGACTATTTGAAAGCTTCTCACTGAAGTAAATTTCTTTACTTCCTGTCTGGTAAAAGGTTTTCCTAGGTCAGGATAGGGAAAGAGAGAAAAAATCTCTCATATTGCTGGAATGTCTGCCAGCTTTTCACACTTGTGCATCTGCATGTTCATTCATTTTTCATGCATTTTCTAATGCATTTCTTTGTGTTTTTTAATGTTTTTTTTAAATGTATTCTTTGTGCATTTTCATGTGTTTTTACTGTTTTTGTGTCCTTCCATTGAATATTATTGCACTAAAAACGCATTATGTTTTGGTTTGAAGGTCAGACAGTCAGAAAATTAGTACTTTAGATGGTGTTGGGGGGAGAGGGAACTGTGGTTTGAGGGGAAAATTACATTTCATGTGGTTTACATGATGCTGGAAAAGGGTTTGGAAGTAGAAAATAAGATGCTTTATGTCAGGATGAAATGGTGCTGGGGATAGGGGTTGTGCTTTGCAGTGCAGATGATATGGTGTTTCAAATAGGGAAAGGATGGTGTTTGGATGGGGGTTTTTGATTGGAAAGTGGCCAATTGGCTGGATACGCCTTGAAAATGTTTTCCCACAAAATGACACTGGTGGAACTCCAAAGTGAGGAGGAAACAAACACAATTTTTATGCTGTACTGGAGACAAGGAGTCCCAGACATACAGAGAAAAATTTGCTAAATAGAAGAGGTACTTGCACCTTGTAGTACCCACTGTTAGGATTAGACATGTGCAGTTCATTTCGTTCCGAATTGAAATTTGGATGAATTTTCTGTTTTTTGGAAATTTTGGATGTATCCAAATTCTGAATTAGAATAGTAATGAATTTAAATGAATCTGAAATAACTAAATCAAATTTGGCTGAAATTCAAATTGATTCAAATTCGAAAACAAATTTGAAAACCAATTCAAATTTAAAAAAACAATTTGAATTTGAAAACAAGAATAGAATAAAATAGAACAGAAAACAAAGAAATAGAAAAGAATAGAACAGAATAGAAAATAATAAAATAGAAAAGAATAGAGAAAAAAACAGAATAGAAAATAAAGGAATAGAAAATCAAAGAATAGAATAGAAAAGAATAGAATCAATTCGAATAGGATAGAAAACATTAGAATAGAAAATCAAAGAATAGAACAGAAAATAATAGAGTAAAGAACAAAATAGAACAGATAAAGGAATAGAATAGAATCAATTATAATAGAATCTAGTAGAATAGAAAAGATTTGAATAGAATAGAAAATCAAAGAATAGAATAGAAAATATTAGAATAGAGAATCAAAGAATAGAATAAAATAGTATAGTATAGAAAAACAATAGAATAGAATAAAGTAGAGTATAACTGCCTTACGAAATTTGAATTTTGAATAGAATGAATTTGAATTTGAACAGAGAATAGATTAGAAATGACTAAATTGCTTTACAAAAAATTGTGAGCTGTGCTATGGTGATCAACAAAGGCACTTTGAAAATTTTGCTGAAATAGAAATGTGCAATATGGTCACGCAACTCTCCATATAGCCCATATACCATCAAATACACATATGTATTGTGGATTGTAACATTAGAATTTTTGAATCCGTTAAAAATTTTGAATTTGGCAGAATTCGAATAAACAAAACGAATTCCGAAAAATAAATTAAACAAGTTTAACTAATTGAGCTAAACGAAAGTAGTCAAATAACGAATCGAAACCGAACAGATTTTTTCATTTTGCACAAGTCTAGTTAGTATAATAATCAGATAACAAGTGGGGGTGCAAACAATACTCTACTTAGGGGCAGCACAGTATTAATCCACCTCTGCTTTAATTGATTTCTAGTTCACTTTAAAATGTCCTAGCTCAGCCATAAGAGTCTTTTAAAAGTCCTTGTTTTGAAAATAAAGGTATTTTCAAATGATCTGACCAAGCAAAAAACACAGATTTCTTTCTCTTGTTAAATCATGTTTTCAGTTACATTGAGCAAAGATATGAATAAATATCAAGGGCACTGTGTCATTTTGACAAGGTAAGGGAACTTTTGTCAAAGTAACAAAAAGCCACTTTCATTCATGTGTTAGTTGTATTTTCTTCCTTCACGGTGCAAATTAAACCAGACTAAAGGGAATTGGTTTTTCCTTAAATGTGAAAAAAAAATTTACACTTTAAAAAATATATGAGCTAGGTGACAGGAGGAGAGGGGGTTACCAGTAATTATTGCTGCATTTGTAGCCCTGGATATGAACTATAGTCCTTCAATACTATGTACTAAATATTGTAACACTGTCATATTGTACAAGAGGATAATAATTTTGTGTGAAATGAGCTGCCAGGTTTGGAAATTTAACACTGACTAATATTATTTTCCTCTAGAGAGAAACTATTATTCTATAGTAAATCTTGGCAGAGAAACAGATAATCCATTGGCAAATGTTTTATTACTTAACATATGTTCAAACTTTTTAGTAGAAACTTTCGTATTTTATACAGCAAATAAGCATAACCTGCAGTAACACATGAGCTTTAGTGTATTATGGTATACAAATATCTGCTTAAATGTAACCTGTCCTGGGAGAAACTTGGAGAATGCCACTGCAGAGTTCTTTTTCTGCAAATGTCTGGATGACCCTTTGTTTTAATACATCAAGGCTGATTTACTAAAGGAATTGAAGATATTAAATTGTCTTCAACTTTCCTGATCTGTGTGCTTGTTTACGGCAGCTGCTCCAAAAGTGTTAAAGCTAGTGGGTAATCATAACAGCAGAAAACCTGACATTTTAAGGAGATTTGAGGGCAGCCTCTGCATATCCCTCATAAATGTTTTACTTTGATTGAATAACTGAATAAGGATGGGCTTAAAATTACTTTAGTTATTAGACATGGACAGCTTCCCACTGTCAAAAGTGGATAAGAACACTGCCAATTCCTCAACAACCAGCGACATCACCAGCCCCATTGCCTTGCACGGCTGGGAATCCCTGGCCATGTAGGCAAAGGACATGTAATACAAAACAAACATGTGGGTAAAGGGCACACAATAAAGTCCCAAAGAGAACAATTCTGCGGCTTGAAAATATTTATTGACAACATCCAATAAGTACTTAGCAATTACCCCTCCACCCTGCACAAGATAACACACAATGACAACGTTGTGTTTTATCTTGTGCAGGGTGGAGGGGTAATTGCATTACTACTTATTGGATGCTGTCAAATATTTTTAAGCCACAGAACTGTTCTCTTTGGGACTTCTTATTGTAGGCTCTTTACCCACATGTTTGTTTTGTATTACATGCCCTTCTGGTCCTGAGAACACCACCTTTTAATGTTGGTGAGTTGGCTATCGTATCTTTACAACATTTTGGCAGTGGATCCCATTTTTCATAATTTTTTTTCTACATGTAGGCAAAGGGGCTGGAATAGTTCAATTAAAAAAAGGCATAGGGTTCCCCTCCTTTCTCATAACAGGCCATTTGGGTCTGGTATGGATTTTAAGGAAGTACCCCACTAAAAAAAAATTAATGAGGTCCCAAGTAAATCCATTCCAAACACTTTAAGTCTGATACAGATCTTTAGGGAACCTTAAAAAAAATGGGGTCCCCTAAAAATCCACACCAAACCCTTAGTCCAAACATGCAGCCTAGATAGCCAGGAAAGGGGGAAGATGTGTATCAAAATGGGGGGGGGGGGGGTTTACCCATGTTGATGAAGCCAAGGGCCTTTTTCTTCACAGTACTGGCCAACAGGACCGAAGGCTTATCAGAATTTGGAAGCCGCCTTTAACAATAAGCTTACATGAGATACAATAAGCTACATAGTACCTCTAATCATTCACACAACAAAGCTGTAACCTAGAAATAAAGACACTAAAAGGTTGGACAAGTCCCTCATTGTGAATCCCTTGTCAATAATGTTGTCTAGCAGTGCAGATCCATGTCAATCATGATCCGGGAACACTGCTGACCCACAAAAAGAAATGAAAACATGCCACCACTGAGACACAACTCGCGGGTTTGCTTGTCACCTATCGAAAGACAAGTCCAGTGAATGATAGCTGTTATAGACAAATGGGCAGTGTCTCCTGGGTGATGTCATTTACTGGTATGTGGACATGACCATATACTGCAAGGTTATTAAATTCACTGCTCCCATGTTGAGGACATGGGGCCTGGTATGTTCCGGAGAGCATGGATTTCCTGGGGAACCTTACACTTTTTTTGTTTTTATTTGCATGGGGTACCCCCTTAAATCCATATCATACTCAAAGAAATACACTTTTTTTTTGTCATTTTTGTATAATGTACTTCAGAAAATGCAAAAAGGGTGGTAATGACATGTTATTTGCTGGCAGTTTTAAATACTTTTAAAAAAAAAAAAAATCTGGTGCTGCTGCAGCACTTTCTGTGCATTATAGAGATATGCCCATTCACAGACAGGATTAGGGCATCTCCCAAGCATGTTATGTAAATGAACTGGGCATATTAAAGTTTACTTTAGGCATATAAAAAAATCACTGCTCCTGGCCGAATGGAATTTTATTTTTAAAAATGTTGCATTGGTCCATATTTCCCAAGGCAGTGACCACCCTCCTATTTTTTTACATCACCGTGCTTATTTGCCCCTAAAATGGGCATTTCTAATGTTAGAGATTTGGCTCCCATTGATTTTAATAAGGTTTGGATTTGGAATCTGAAAAACTTTGAAGTTTGCAGAAACCCTGCTCAAACCAAACTTAGGGTAGTTTGGGTTATCATCACTGAATAATATAGTGAAAAGAATAGGGAACAAGAATCTGTAATTTGGTTTAGAAGAAAAGCTGTTTCTCTTCTTTTGCTGTGTCTAGGTCTTCCTCTTCTGAATATTGTGAAGTTAAAGTGCACCTACACTTTTGTTGAGAAGATACATGTCCTCAGGGTGATCTTTGTACATTGCAAGTATTTTAACAATATTTTCACATATTTCACCAAGTGCATTCCTAAATGGGGTCAGTGTTCATTATAAGACCCTTTGGCACTGATGATGTAGTATGTACCTGCAGGTATGGGGGTACCTCCGGGCCTCCTGTAGGGGGCCCGGGCCCTTCACTGTGACAGGGGGGCCTGGCCAGCCAGAAACGTCAACTTCCATAACGTTCCTTGCATTGCCGTTCACAGCGATACACTCCCTGTCGGTGACACATTGAAAACCCTCCCTGCTCTCCCTGCATATACAGCAGAGGAGGGGGTGGGGTAGGCACACAGCTCTAGCCTCACACCCTCAGCATCTCCAGAAGCCCGAGCTGTCAGCCTGATCTTCTATTGTAATCAACGACTGCATGAATCTTCAGCTGGATCCGGAACTCCAACATCCAGCTCTTCAGCTCCACCACTTCACGCTGATAGATAGGTGGATTTCAAACACAGTGTCTGGAGTTTGCTACAGAGTGCTGCATGTAAGCAACTTTCTGTCACTTAATAAAGCTGGCTTATTTTAGGCTGACCCAGTGGCTCAGCTGCCTACTTTTATTTTTTCTGTGGGGGAGAGGAGCACTGTGTACTGGACAGGGAGGAGAGGAAAGGTCTGGAAGAGGAGGAGAGGGGTGCTCTGCTCTGGGTAGGGAGGAGCTCTGTACTGAAGGGGAGGGGGCAGAATTTTGGGGGGGAGAGCTCTATACTGATGGGGGGGAAGGGGGGTTGTAAACTTGCCTGTGAGATATGCATACCTGCACTCTGTACATAGCGCAATCCTTAGCCCTTTGAACATAATGCAAACTTGAACCCTGAGCTCTGTATGTAGCACTCTCTTGAACCTTGCACACTGTATGTAGCACAATCCTGAACCCTGCACACTGTACGTAGCACAATCCTGCACTCTGTACATAGCACAATCCTGAACCCTGCATTCTGTATGCAGCACAATCCTGTATGTAGCACAATCCTGGCCCCTGCACACTGTACGTAGCACAATCCTAAACTCTGCACTCTGTACATAGCAAAATCCTGTATGTAGCGCAATCTTGAACCCTGCTCTCTGTACGTAGCACAATCCTAAACCCTGTACTCTTTATGTAGCACAATCCTAAATCCTCCTCTCTGTATGTAGCACAATCCTGAACCCTGTACTCTGGATGTAGCACAATCCTGTATGTATCACAATCCTGAACCCTGCACTCTGTATGAAGCACAATCCTGAACCCTGCTGTCTGTGCGTAGCACAATCCTGAATCCTGCACTCTGTACATAGCACAATCCTGTATGTAGCACAATCCTGAATCCTGCTCTCTGTACGCAGCACAATCCTGAACCTTGTAGTCTGTATGTAGCACAATCCTGTATGTAGCACACTCCTCAATCCTGCTCTCTGTACATAGCACAATCCTGAACCCTGTACTCTGTACATAGCACAATCCTGTATGTAGCACAATCCTGAACGCTGCACACTGTATGTAGCACAATCCTGAACCCTGCATTCTGTATGTAGCACACTCTTGAACCTTGTACACTGTATGTAACACAATCCTGAACCCTGCACTCTGTACGTAGCACAATCCTGAACCCTGTACTGTGTATGTAGCACAATCCTGAACCCTGTACTCTGCACGTAGCACAATCCTGTATGTAGCACAATCCTGAACCCTAAACTCTGTACATAGCACAATCTGGTATGTACCACAATCCTGAACCCTGCTCTCTGTACATAGCACAATCCTGAACCCTGTACTCTGTAAGTAGCACAATCCTGTATGTAGCTGTCAGGGCTCCGGGGTGTGACCAGAGGTATGTGACTGACACAGGGAAGCGCAGGCTTCAGATAAGTTATAAACAATATAATTTATTAAAGACTAACAATACAAACATAAACGCAGTGCAATACTAAAACATAACACAGTGCAAACGAACCAAACCACCCACAGTTAACAGTACATATAATGCAAGCGTCGTCAGGCAGGCCGGGTCAATAACAATCGGGCAGGTAGGTACAGGGGGTCAGGCAGAGAATGGTCGGGGTCACAAGCCAGGGATAAAACAGGAGAAGTCAGCAGAGGTCCGGATGAGGCAGGGTCAGCAACGAATGAGACAGAGACAGGGACAGGAACAGGAATGCAGGAACAAGATACAGGGCCCAGGAAAAACACACACCAAGACAGAGACTGCAGGTCTGGCCATCCCTTAAATACACCTGCATGATCAACTTCAGGTGTTTGGCTGGCTGCAGGGTTGAGTCTCTGATTGCCGGGAGCACCCGCTGGCCAGCCCTGGTACTGCAGCCCACAAGGCAGGTGGGTCCCACCATTACTAGCAAGTCCATTCCTGACAGTACTTATACTTCTATATCACAACACTTAAACCTATAATATCCCAGAAAAGTGATCTACCTTCACCCTTGAAGGCCAGCTTAACAATATATATGTGACTTTTCTATGAGCAGATACATCAAATTAAATTAAATAAAACCAAAAATTATAAAAATTATATATAAAAAATTATGTCCAAAGTCCCACCGTGTCCAAAAATAAAAATCAAAAATCCCAAAAATAATCCTCACAAGTGAAACACAAAAACTTAAACTTTTTCTTCTTCTTTCATCACCAAAACCTTCTTAATACCCGCACATCCTGATATTCGTGCACCTCAAAAAGGAAAAAAAAACTCGACATAGTGTCATACCTTAAATAATAAAACACACGTGCCACTCACTGTGCAGCATGCAAAATAAACGTGTATACTCAAACCAAGTGTCAAAACACCTAAGTGAAATGACAATATGAGTGAAAGCACATTCACATAGGAAAAGCAATGCAATGTGTGAAAACCACTCCACAGATAATACTGCCAGTGTATAACACCACACCCAAAAATATATATATAAAAGGTGATAACCAAAGCCCAGATCACCACTCTCCAACTCTAATAAGGATGGGTAATTACCCTATAGCAGAAACAGCAGGGCAGATTAACCACTCTGGGTTACACTCTCCTCTCATCAATTTTCTCCAAAGACTAGGGTCACTTCCTCCACTTTTCTCCAGAAAACCAGTCACAATATAAAAGATATTCTTCTTTATTGGTAACTCACATAAAAATTCCGTGGTAACAGCTCCTCCTCACAAGCAGTGTACACATGGACAGGTTCAGGGAAACATAAACCGCATGTTCCCACTTCCAAGATGGCCGCGATCGCACTTCCGGTCAACGTCGATGCGTATGACGTCACGTGTGCTGACGCGTTTCGTCACTTCCTTTGACTTTTTCTTCTGAAAAAGCTGTTTCTGCTATAGGGTAATTACCCATCCTTATTAGAGTTGGAGAGTCAATAATGGCCGTCACCTGCACGGTTCTTCCGGGGAGCTGAAATGAGATCGGTATGGCTAAGTGAGAGGGTTTATCTACACAAGCAGGAGTCATAGCAGAAGTAGTGGAAGAACACTTACTTAACTTCTCCGGGCAGGAAAGTACCACATGGCCTGCTGCTCCACAGTATAGGCAAAGGTTGTTTACCCGGAGTCTCTGGCGCTCTTCAAATGTTAGGGAGGGCCGCATCGACCCAAGTTGCATTGGTTTGGCTCCCTCTGATGGTTCTGGATTCCGAGTACTGGCAGGGGAGTTCGGAATGGTCAAAACCCGTGGCAGCATCCATGTGGGTTTTAACCCTTGAATTTATCATTAATTGCAGGAAAATGTAAAGTAACACACTTGGGACATAAAAATATGAATGCATGTTACACACTAAAGGGGAAAACTGTGGGGGAATTTAAGGTGGATGAGGATCTGGGGGTCCTAGTAGATGACAAACTCACCAACAGCATGCAATGCCAAGCTGCAGCAAGCAAGGCCAGCAAACTATTTGCATGTATTAAAAACAGCATTTACTGACGGGATATGACTATAATTCTACCATGTCACAAAATAATGATCGGTGCTCTGATGATCAGTGCCACCCACCTGTGCCCTGCTGTGCCACCCAGCAGTACCACCCACCTGTGCCCATCAGTGCCATCCACCTGTGCCCTGCAGTGCCATCCACCTGTGCCCTGCAGTGCCACCCACCTGTGCCCTGCAGTGCCACCCACCTGTGCCCATCAATGCCTCCTATCAGTGCTGCCCAGCAGTGCTGTCCAGTGCCCAGCAGTGCCGCCCAGCAGTACCACCCACCTATGCCCAGCAGTGCCATACACCTGTGCCACCCACCTATGCCCATCAGAACACTGTGAATGAATGACACAGCCGTTATAACGTTTTTTATTTTCTTTGACATTCATTACTATGTGCATTTGGAGATTCGTATACATCAGAATTAGAGATGAGCGAAGAAATGAAAAATTCGATTCGACTGATTCGGCGAATTCGTGGACAATATTCGATTCGAGTCGAATAAATTCGCTGTGAATTTAACTTAAAAAAGGGTGTTTCTAGGCTTCAGAGAGACTTAATATTAGTGCAGAACACTGTACCTTTAATTTAAATGCCCTTGGAGTCTGCTGGGGAAGAGAAATAATACTGTCTGTCAGTATGACATGCAGATGAGTGCCGTCGATCTTAGAATCACTGCACACTTCACTCCTTTGGCCAGTCACGGGGCCAAAACCAGTGTTTGGAGCCACAGTGTGGCGGTGGAGGCAGCAGCAATGGGAGGCCATACAGCAACCTATGACAAAATGGAAACCAGCAGGAGCGTGAGGAGACCTGAAAGTGGCACATGGCAGAGTGGGAGCAATGGGAGGCGGTACAGGGACCCAGGTCACACTGTGGGCCCAGCAGCAGCGTGACCAGGCGGTACGGGGGCCCATGGCCGATATGGGGCTTGGTGGCACCTATGGAAGGCCTGTAATCTGCCAGCAACCTATGACAAAATGGACAACCGCAGGAGTGTGAGGAGATTTCAAAGTGGCACATGGCAGAGTGGAAGCAATGGGAGGCCGTACAGGGACCCAGGTCACACTGTGGGCTCAGCAGCAGCGTGACCAGGAGGTACGGGGGCCCATGGTCGATATGGGGCCTGGCGGCACCTATGGAAGGCCGCTAATCTGCCAGCAACCTATGACAAAATGGACAACCGCAGGAGTGTGAGGAGATTTCAAAGAGGTACATGGCAGAGTGGAAGCAATGGGAGGCCGTACAGGGACCCAGGTCACACTGTGGGACCAGCATCAGCGTGAACAGGCGGTACGGGGGCCCATGGCCGATTTGACCTCATTCATCCCATAGTCCTGCCGACTCACGAATAGCGTGGCCTCCTCAAAGGGCCTGAGCAAGCGCAGGTGTCACACATGAGCTGACAATGGCTGACATCTAAGTTACACAGGGAGTACCTTTATCCGCTTTTAACATCAGGAAATCTGTGATGGCCTTTAGCTGTTCGTAAAGGCGGTCTAACATATGTAGGGTTGAATTACACCTTGTTGCAACGTCACAGCATGAGGAGTCGGTACGGGGGCCCATGGCAGATTACATGTCTGGCAGCAGCAATGGGAGGCCCGTAATCTGCCAGCACCCTATGTCAAAAAATTTAACACACCAGCAGTGTGAAGAGACCTGAAAGTGGCACATGGCAGCAGAGTGTGGCGATGGAGACAGCAGCAATGGGAGGCCGTACAGGGACCCATGAGAGACTCTAGACTTGGCAGCAGCATGAGGAGGCGGTATATAGGGGCCCATGGCAGATTAGGGGCCTGGCAGCAGCTATGTGAGGCCCGTAATCTGCCTGCACCCTATGTCAAAAAATTTAACACACCAGCAGTGTGAAGAGACCTGAAAGTGGCACATGGCAGCAGAGTGTGGCGATGGAGACAGCAGCAATGGGAGGCCGTACAGGGACCCATGAGAGACTCTAGACTTGGCAGCAGCATGAGGAGGCGGTTTATAGGGGCCCATGGCAGATTAGGGGCCTGGCAGCAGCTATGTGAGGCCCGTAATCTGCCTGCACCCTATGTCAAAAAATTTAACACACCAGCAGTGTGAAGGAGACCTGAAAGTGGCACATGGCAGCAGAGTGTGGCGATGGAGACAGCAGCAATGGGAGGCCGTACAGGGACCCATGAGAGACTCTGGACTTGGCAGCAGCATGAGGAGGCGGTATATAGGGGCCCATGGCAGATTAGGGGCCTGGCAGCAGCTATGTGAGGCCCGTAATCTGCCTGCACCCTATGTCAAAAAATTAAACACACCAGCAGTGTGAAGAGACCTGAAAGTGGCACATGGCAGCAGAGTGTGGCGATGGAGACAGCAGCAATGGGAGGCCGTACAGGGACCCATGAGAGACTCTGGACTTGGCAGCAGCATGAGGAGGCGGTATATAGGGGCCCATGGCAGATTAGGGGCCTGGCAGCAGCTATGTGAGGCCCGTAATCTGCCTGCACCCTATGTCAAAAAATTAAACACACCAGCAGTGTGAAGAGACCTGAAAGTGGCACATGGCAGAGTGTGGCGATGGAGACAGCAGCAATGGGAGGCCGTACAGGGACCCATGAGAGACTCTAGACTTGGCAGCAGCATGAGGAGGCGGTATATAGGGGCCCATGGCAGATTAGGGGCCTGGCAGCAGCTATGTGAGGCCCGTAATCTGCCTGCACCCTATGTCAAAAAATTTAACACACCAGCAGTGTGAAGAGACCTGAAAGTGGCACATGGCAGCAGAGTGTGGCGATGGAGACAGCAGCAATGGGAGGCCGTACAGGGACCCATGAGAGACTCTGGACTTGGCAGCAGCATGAGGAGGCGGTATATAGGGGCCCATGGCAGATTAGGGGCCTGGCAGCAGCTATGTGAGGCCCGTTATCTTGCAGCACCCTATGTCAAAAAATTAAACACACCAGCAGTGTGAAGAGACCTGAAAGTGGCACATGGCAGCAGAGTGTGGCGATGGAGACAGCAGCAATGGGAGGCCGTACAGGGACCCATGAGAGACTCTAGACTTGGCAGCAGCATGAGGAGGCGGTTTATAGGGGCCCATGGCAGATTAGGGGCCTGGCAGCAGCTATGTGAGGCCCGTAATCTGCCTGCACCCTATGTCAAAAAATTTAACACACCAGCAGTGTGAAGAGACCTGAAAGTGGCACATGGCAGCAGAGTGTGGCGATGGAGACAGCAGCAATGGGAGGCCGTACAGGGACCCATGAGAGACTCTAGACTTGGCAGCAGCATGAGGAGGCGGTATATAGGGGCCCATGGCAGATTAGGGGCCTGGCAGCAGCTATGTGAGGCCCGTAATCTGCCTGCACCCTATGTCAAAAAATTTAACACACCAGCAGTGTGAAGGAGACCTGAAAGTGGCACATGGCAGCAGAGTGTGGCGATGGAGACAGCAGCAATGGGAGGCCGTACAGGGACCCATGAGAGACTCTGGACTTGGCAGCAGCATGAGGAGGCGGTATATAGGGGCCCATGGCAGATTAGGGGCCTGGCAGCAGCTATGTGAGGCCCGTTATCTTGCAGCACCCTATGTCAAAAAATTAAACACACCAGCAGTGTGAAGAGACCTGAAAGTGGCACATGGCAGCAGAGTGTGGCGATGGAGACAGCAGCAATGGGAGGCCGTACAGGGACCCATGAGAGACTCTAGACTTGGCAGCAGCATGAGGAGGCGGTTTATAGGGGCCCATGGCAGATTAGGGGCCTGGCAGCAGCTATGTGAGGCCCGTAATCTGCCTGCACCCTATGTCAAAAAATTTAACACACCAGCAGTGTGAAGGAGACCTGAAAGTGGCACATGGCAGCAGAGTGTGGCGATGGAGACAGCAGCAATGGGAGGCCGTACAGGGACCCATGAGAGACTCTGGACTTGGCAGCAGCATGAGGAGGCGGTATATAGGGGCCCATGGCAGATTAGGGGCCTGGCAGCAGCTATGTGAGGCCCGTTATCTTGCAGCACCCTATGTCAAAAAATTAAACACACCAGCAGTGTGAAGAGACCTGAAAGTGGCACATGGCAGCAGAGTGTGGCGATGGAGACAGCAGCAATGGGAGGCCGTACAGGGACCCATGAGAGACTCTAGACTTGGCAGCAGCATGAGGAGGCGGTTTATAGGGGCCCATGGCAGATTAGGGGCCTGGCAGCAGCTATGTGAGGCCCGTAATCTGCCTGCACCCTATGTCAAAAAATTTAACACACCAGCAGTGTGAAGAGACCTGAAAGTGGCACATGGCAGCAGAGTGTGGCGATGGAGACAGCAGCAATGGGAGGCCGTACAGGGACCCATGAGAGACTCTGGACTTGGCAGCAGCATGAGGAGGCGGTATATAGGGGCCCATGGCAGATTAGGGGCCTGGCAGCAGCTATGTGAGGCCCGTAATCTGCCTGCACCCTATGTCAAAAAATTTAACACACCAGCAGTGTGAAGAGACCTGAAAGTGGCACATGGCAGCAGAGTGTGGCGATGGAGACAGCAGCAATGGGAGGCCGTACAGGGACCCATGAGAGACTCTAGACTTGGCAGCAGCATGAGGAGGCGGTATATAGGGGCCCATGGCAGATTAGGGGCCTGGCAGCAGCTATGTGAGGCCCGTAATCTGCCTGCACCCTATGTCAAAAAATTTAACACACCAGCAGTGTGAAGAGACCTGAAAGTGGCACATGGCAGCAGAGTGTGGCGATGGAGACAGCAGCAATGGGAGGCCGTACAGGGACCCATGAGAGACTCTGGACTTGGCAGCAGCATGAGGAGGCGGTATATAGGGGCCCATGGCAGATTAGGGGCCTGGCAGCAGCTATGTGAGGCCCGTTATCTTGCAGCACCCTATGTCAAAAAATTAAACACACCAGCAGTGTGAAGAGACCTGAAAGTGGCACATGGCAGCAGAGTGTGGCGATGGAGACAGCAGCAATGGGAGGCCGTACAGGGACCCATGAGAGACTCTGGACTTGGCAGCAGCATGAGGAGGCGGTATATAGGGGCCCATGGCAGATTAGGGGCCTGGCAGCAGCTATGTGAGGCCCGTTATCTTGCAGCACCCTATGTCAAAAAATTAAACACACCAGCAGTGTGAAGAGACCTGAAAGTGGCACATGGCAGCAGAGTGTGGCGATGGAGACAGCAGCAATGGGAGGCCGTACAGGGACCCATGAGAGACTCTAGACTTGGCAGCAGCATGAGGAGGCGGTTTATAGGGGCCCATGGCAGATTAGGGGCCTGGCAGCAGCTATGTGAGGCCCGTAATCTGCCTGCACCCTATGTCAAAAAATTTAACACACCAGCAGTGTGAAGAGACCTGAAAGTGGCACATGGCAGCAGAGTGTGGCGATGGAGACAGCAGCAATGGGAGGCCATACAGGGACCCATGAGAGACTCTAGACTTGGCAGCAGCATGAGGAGGCGGTATATAGGGGCCCATGGCAGATTAGGGGCCTGGCAGCAGCTATGTGAGGCCCGTAATCTGCCTGCACCCTATGTCAAAAAATTTAACACACCAGCAGTGTGAAGAGACCTGAAAGTGGCACATGGCAGCAGAGTGTGGCGATGGAGACAGCAGCAATGGGAGGCCGTACAGGGACCCATGAGAGACTCTAGACTTGGCAGCAGCATGAGGAGGCGGTATATAGGGGCCCATGGCAGATTAGGGGCCTGGCAGCAGCTATGTGAGGCCCGTTATCTTGCAGCACCCTATGTCAAAAAATTAAACACACCAGCAGTGTGAAGAGACCTGAAAGTGGCACATGGCAGCAGAGTGTGGCGATGGAGACAGCAGCAATGGGAGGCCGTACAGGGACCCATGAGAGACTCTAGACTTGGCAGCAGCATGAGGAGGCGGTTTATAGGGGCCCATGGCAGATTAGGGGCCTGGCAGCAGCTATGTGAGGCCCGTAATCTGCCTGCACCCTATGTCAAAAAATTTAACACACCAGCAGTGTGAAGAGACCTGAAAGTGGCACATGGCAGCAGAGTGTGGCGATGGAGACAGCAGCAATGGGAGGCCGTACAGGGACCCATGAGAGACTCTAGACTTGGCAGCAGCATGAGGAGGCGGTATATAGGGGCCCATGGCAGATTAGGGGCCTGGCAGCAGCTATGTGAGGCCCGTAATCTGCCTGCACCCTATGTCAAAAAATTTAACACACCAGCAGTGTGAAGAGACCTGAAAGTGGCACATGGCAGCAGAGTGTGGCGATGGAGACAGCAGCAATGGGAGGCCGTACAGGGACCCATGAGAGACTCTAGACTTGGCAGCAGCATGAGGAGGCGGTATATAGGGGCCCATGGCAGATTAGGGGCCTGGCAGCAGCTATGTGAGGCCCGTAATCTGCCTGCACCCTATGTCAAAAAATTTAACACACCAGCAGTGTGAAGAGACCTGAAAGTGGCACATGGCAGCAGAGTGTGGCGATGGAGACAGCAGCAATGGGAGGCCGTACAGGGACCCATGAGAGACTCTGGACTTGGCAGCAGCATGAGGAGGCGGTATATAGGGGCCCATGGCAGATTAGGGGCCTGGCAGCAGCTATGTGAGGCCCGTAATCTGCCTGCACCCTATGTCAAAAAATTTAACACACCAGCAGTGTGAAGAGACCTGAAAGTGGCACATGGCAGCAGAGTGTGGCGATGGAGACAGCAGCAATGGGAGGCCGTACAGGGACCCATGAGAGACTCTAGACTTGGCAGCAGCATGAGGAGGCGGTTTATAGGGGCCCATGGCAGATTAGGGGCCTGGCAGCAGCTATGTGAGGCCCGTAATCTGCCTGCACCCTATGTCAAAAAATTTAGCACACCAGCAGTGTGAAGAGACCTGAAAGTGGCACATGGCAGCAGAGTGTGGCGATGGAGACAGCAGCAATGGGAGGCCGTACAGGGACCCATGAGAGACTCTGGACCTAGCAGCAGCATGAGGAGGCGGTATATAGGGGCCTATGGCAGATTAGGGGCCTGGCAGCAGCTATAGGAGGCCCGTAATCTGCCAGCACCCTATGTCAAAAAATTAAACACACCAGCAGTGTGAGGAGACCTGAAAGTGGCACATGTTTGAGGCATGATTCATGGCGGATTTAGTCAGTTGTGTCAGGAACTGGTGGTTTGAAATCCAGACTAATCCACGCCTGATTCATTTTCACAAACGTGAGTCTCTCCACACTTTGGGTGGACAGTCGTGTCCTCCGCGGAGTTACAATACCTCCTGCCGCACTAAACACGCGCTCCGATGCCACGCTACTGGCCGGGCATGACAGCCTTTCAAGGGCAAATTCAGCTAGTTGGGGCCAAAGGTCAAGTTTCGTTGCCCAGTAGTCAAGGGGATTGTCTACCTCGGTTGGCAGGGTGCTGTCCAAGTAGGCCCAAGCCTGTTGTTTGAGCTCCTGCTCCAGGTCCACCTGATGCTGCTGCTGCTGCTGCGGCTGGTTAGTAGTTTCCTCACTGCGCTGGTGAAGAAAGCTACTCATCATCGACTGCAGACTGAGGCAGCCACTGCTGGTGGAGCTGCCACTGCTCCTACCACCCCACCCCTCCCCTGCTGCCATGCCAGCGGAACGCGAGCGCACAGGGCCCACAGTGTCTGAGGATGGACGTTGGCGCACAAAGGCAGAGACCAACTGACTACATAGGTGGTTTTTATAGTACGTAATTTTGGCCTCCCTCTCAGCAGGTGTGAAAAAGGCCACCATTTTGGACCGGTAGCGAGGGTCCAACAAGGTGGACAGCCAAAAGTCATCCCTCTGTCTGATGGTTATTATTCGGCTGTCGCTACGCAAGCAACCGAGCATGCTATGGGCCATTTGTGCCAAGGAATGCGAGGGACTCCCTGCCTCCATCTCCACAGCATACTGCCACGGTGCGTCTGGGTCCTCTGTCTCCTCCTCCTCCTCCTCTACCAGATGCTCCTGCTCCTCCACTCCTGTCCGCTGAGTGGAAAAACCACCCATTTCACTCAATAATTCCTGAGCACAAATGTCCTCCTCTACCTCCTCCTCTTCTTCCTGTCCTGCCCCCACAGGGGTCATGTGGCGTTGAGATCTGTGCGCCACGTCTACCGCACCCTGACCAGCCATTGTTAACAGCATTTGTTCCAGGACGTGCAACAGAGGAATGACGTCGTTCATCCCATAGTCCTGCCGACTCACGAATAGCGTGGCCTCCTCAAAGGGCCTGAGCAAGCGGCAGGTGTCACGCATGAGCTGCCAATGGCTGACATCTAAGTTACACAGGGGAGTACCTTTATCCGCTTGTAACATCAGGAAATCGGTGATGGCCTTTCGCTGCTCGTAAAGGCGGTCTAACATGTGTAGGGTTGAATTCCACCTTGTTGCAACGTCGCAGATCAGGCGATGCTGTGGAATTCCGTTCTGCCGCTGCAGCTCAATGAGGGTGTTCTTTGCGGTGTAGGAATGGCTGAAATGCATGCACAGTTTACGTGACATTTTAAGGATGTCTTGCAGTGGGATGGTGGATTTTAGGAACCGCTTGACAACCAGATTGAACACGTGAGCCATGCATGGCGCATGGCACAACCTTCCTTGACGCAGAGCAGACACCATGTTCTTTCCGTTGTCAGTCAACATGGTTCCGATTTTTAGTTTGCGCGGAGACAGCCATCTGTCGATTTCTCTGTTCATTACACTCAGCAGTTCCTCCCCTGTGTGACTACGTTCGCCAAGGCATACCAGGTGCAGCACAGCGTGACACCGTTGCGCCCTGCACATGTGATATGCCGGTCGGGTAATGGGACTTGGCACGGGGGTGGCGGCTGAGGACACGGCGGAAAAAGAGGTGGTAGAGGCGGACATGCTTGCTGGACCAAGGACGTGCAAACGTGGAGGCAAAAGCGTCGTGACCTGTCCAAGTTGCTGGTGCGGCTGTGCCGGCACCACGTTCACCCAGTGGGCCGTAAATGACATGTACTGTCCCTGACCGTAGTTACAGCTCCACACGTCGGCGCTGCCGTGCACTTTGGCAGAGACCGACATGCTCAAAGACTGGCCCACCATCTCTTCTACATGTGAATGCAGGGCTGGCACTGCCTTTTGGGCAAAGAAATGACGGCTTGGCACTCTCCACCGCGGCGCGGCACAAGCCATCATTTCTCGGAAAGGTGCTGAGTCCACCAGTTGGAAAGGGAGGGACTGCAGCACCAGCAACTTGGACAGGAGGACGTTCAGCTTTTGCACCGTCGGGTGCGTGCTCGCAAACTGTTGTCTCTTGGATACGGATTCCAAGAAAGACTGTTGACGGAATCCGAGAAGAGGAGTAGCAGGAGAAGGAGCATCTGAACGAGCGGAAGATGCCAATGAGCGACAACTCCCCTCAGCAGAGGTGTTGGAGCCTTGACTGGCTGATAGAGGGCGATTGACGACGTCGGGTGACGGAGCAAGTAACGGAGCGGGTGATGGAGCGGGGGCTGGGGCAGGCAGAACCGCCGTATGTTTATCACGGTTTTCCCAGGCCACCGAATGGTGACGCTGCATATGCTGACGCAACGCTGTAGTCCCAACATGGGCCCCCTGGCCACGCTTGCATTTCTGGCCACATAGTCGACATACGGCTACGTTTACTTCCTCGGGCGGCTTGAGGAAAAATTGCCACACCACCGAGTAGGAAACTTTGCCTCCGCTACTCTTCACTGGCTGACTGCTACTTCCTCCGTGCGCACCGGCACCACTACTGGCCGTGGTGGTAGGCTGCAGTGGAGCTGGTGCTCTACTCCGTGGACGTTTGGCTCCACTGACACTGATGCGACCCTGCTGCTGTCTCCTGGGCAACCCACCGACTGTTTTGCTCGCTGCCAAGCTGCCACCCTCTTCTCCTGATGATGCGGAAGAAATTGCCTGATGACGACGAGGCTGCCAAGTGCGATCAACCTCCTCATCATCAAGTAGGGTCTCCGCCTCACTACTAGCCCCCTCGGCTGCGTCTGGGTCAGGAGACAGACCTGTCTCTAGACCGGCTACCGAGCCACTCTCCTCGCCAGTACTTGTTCGCTTGGCTGCTGAAAAGGCCGATGTCTCCCCCCGTTCCTGACCGCCCTCTGTTAGCTCTTCCTCACTGTACAGTGGGGCTGAGCCCACAGCATGCGATACTTCGCTTGGTGAGGGAACAGCAAAGGACAGGGGCAGGTAGAGGACACGTGATTTCAGTGGGCTTGGTCCCGGGCCATGCCAACTAACGGTTGTGTCTGACGTACCCACCGACCGTTGGCTGTAGGTGTCAGAGGTGACCTGGGAAGAGGAAGACGACCGAGCCAACCAATCAATGACGGCAGGGTTGTCGGTGGAGACACGACCGCTGGATGACACCGGGAGCACTGGCCTCTGGCTGCGAATACTGCTGCCTCGACCCCTTCCTCTGCTGCCACGTCTGCTCGCTCCTAAAACATTGCCTCCTCTGCCACTCCTCTGCATGTTGTCTGACATACTATTTAATTCAACGATTAGGTGTCCCTGAGTAACAATTCTCTGGCACTCAGTAACAATTCTGTCTGTCCCTGAGTATGAATTCTGTGGCCCTGAGTAACAATTCTGTGTCTGTGCGAGTAACAATTCTGTGTCTGTGCGAGTAACAATTCTGTGTCTGTGCAAGTAACAATTTTGTGTCTGTGCGAGTAACAATTCTCTGGCACTCAGTAACAATTCTGTCTGTCCCTGAGTAACAATTCTCTGGCACTCAGTAACAATTCTGTCTGTCCCTGAGTAACAATTCTCTGGCACTCAGTAACAATTCTGTCTGTCCCTGAGTATGAATTCTGTGGCCCTGAGTAACAATTCTGTGTCTGTGCGAGTAACAATTCTGTGTCTGTGCAAGTAACAATTTTGTGTCTGTGCGAGTAACAATTCTCTGGCACTCAGTAACAATTCTGTCTGTCCCTGAGTAACAATTCTCTGGC
This sequence comes from Staurois parvus, assembly GCF_062004578.1. Lineage (NCBI taxonomy): Eukaryota > Metazoa > Chordata > Amphibia > Anura > Ranidae > Staurois > Staurois parvus. The sequence goes on along the minus strand of NW_028317994.1, from coordinate 5,892,190 downwards.
ACTCAGTAACAATTCTGTCTGTCCCTAAGTAACAATTCTCTGGCACTCAGTAACAATTCTGTCTGTCCCTGAGTATGAATTCTGTGGCCCTGAGTAACAATTCTGTGTCTGTGCGAGTAACAATTCTGTGTCTGTGCAAGTAACAATTTTGTGTCTGTGCGAGTAACAATTCTCTGGCACTCAGTAACAATTCTGTCTGTCCCTGAGTAACAATTCTCTGGCACTCAGTAACAATTCTGTCTGTCCCTGAGTAACAATTCTCTGGCACTCAGTAACAATTCTGTCTGTCCCTGAGTATGAATTCTGTGGCCCTGAGTAACAATTCTGTGTCTGTGCGAGTAACAATTCTGTGTCTGTGCAAGTAACAATTTTGTGTCTGTGCGAGTAACAATTCTCTGGCACTCAGTAACAATTCTGTCTGTCCCTGAGTAACAATTCTCTGGCACTCAGTAACAATTCTGTCTGTCCCTGAGTAACAATTCTCTGGCACTCAGTAACAATTCTGTCTGTCCCTGAGTATGAATTCTGTGGCCCTGAGTAACAATTCTGTGTCTGTGCGAGTAACAATTCTGTGTCTGTGCAAGTAACAATTTTGTGTCTGTGCGAGTAACAATTCTCTGGCACTCAGTAACAATTCTGTCTGTCCCTGAGTAACAATTCTCTGGCACTCAGTAACAATTCTGTCTGTCCCTGAGTATGAATTCTGTGGCCCTGAGTAACAATTCTGTGTCTGTGCGAGTAACAATTCTGTGTCTGTGCAAGTAACAATTTTGTGTCTGTGCGAGTAACAATTCTCTGGCACTCAGTAACAATTCTGTCTGTCCCTGAGTAACAATTCTCTGGCACTCAGTAACAATTCTGTCTGTCCCTGAGTAACAATTCTCTGGCACTCAGTAACAATTCTGTCTGTCCCTGAGTATGAATTCTGTGGCCCTGAGTAACAATTCTGTGTCTGTGCGAGTAACAATTCTGTGTCTGTGCAAGTAACAATTTTGTGTCTGTGCGAGTAACAATTCTCTGGCACTCAGTAACAATTCTGTCTGTCCCTGAGTAACAATTCTCTGGCACTCAGTAACAATTCTGTCTGTCCCTGAGTAACAATTCTCTGGCACTCAGTAACAATTCTGTCTGTCCCTGAGTAACAATTCTCTGGCACTCAGTAACAATTCTGTCTGTCCCTGAGTAACAATTTTCTGGCACTCAGTAACAATTCTGTCTGTCCCTGAGTATGAATTCTGTGGCCCTGAGTAACAATTCTGTGTCTGTGCGAGTAACAATTCTGTGTCTGTGCAAGTAACAATTTTGTGTCTGTGCGAGTAACAATTCTCTGGCACTCAGTAACAATTCTGTCTGTCCCTGAGTAACAATTCTCTGGCACTCAGTAACAATTCTGTCTGTCCCTGAGTAACAATTCTCTGGCACTCAGTAACAATTCTGTCTGTCCCTGAGTATGAATTCTGTGGCCCTGAGTAACAATTCTGTGTCTGTGCGAGTAACAATTCTGTGTCTGTGCAAGTAACAATTTTGTGTCTGTGCGAGTAACAATTCTCTGGCACTCAGTAACAATTCTGTCTGTCCCTGAGTAACAATTCTCTGGCACTCAGTAACAATTCTGTCTGTCCCTGAGTAACAATTCTCTGGCACTCAGTAACAATTCTGTCTGTCCCTGAGTAACAATTCTCTGGCACTCAGTAACAATTCTGTCTGTCCCTGAGTATGAATTCTGTGGCCCTGAGTAACAATTCTGTGTCTGTGCGAGTAACAATTCTGTGTCTGTGCAAGTAACAATTTTGTGTCTGTGCGAGTAACAATTCTCTGGCACTCAGTAACAATTCTGTCTGTCCCTGAGTAACAATTCTCTGGCACTCAGTAACAATTCTGTCTGTCCCTGAGTAACAATTCTCTGGCACTCAGTAACAATTCTGTCTGTCCCTGAGTAACAATTCTCTGGCACTCAGTAACAATTCTGTCTGTCCCTGAGTAACAATTCTCTGGCACTCAGTAACAATTCTGTCTGTCCCTGAGTAACAATTCTCTGGCACTCAGTAACAATTCTGTCTGTCCCTGAGTATGAATTCTGTGGCCCTGAGTAACAATTCTGTGTCTGTGCGAGTAACAATTCTGTGTCTGTGCAAGTAACAATTTTGTGCCTGTGCGAGTAACAATTCTCTGGCACTCAGTAACAATTCTGTCTGTCCCTGAGTAACAATTCTCTGGCACTCAGTAACAATTCTGTCTGTCCCTGAGTATGAATTCTGTGGCCCTGAGTAACAATTCTGTGTCTGTGCGAGTAACAATTCTGTGTCTGTGCAAGTAACAATTTTGTGTCTGTGCGAGTAACAATTCTCTGGCACTCAGTAACAATTCTGTCTGTCCCTGAGTAACAATTCTCTGGCACTCAGTAACAATTCTGTCTGTCCCTGAGTAACAATTCTCTGGCACTCAGTAACAATTCTGTCTGTCCCTGAGTAACAATTCTCTGGCACTCAGTAACAATTCTGTGTCTGTGCGAGTAACAATTCTGTGTCTGTGCAAGTAACAATTTTGTGTCTGTGCGAGTAACAATTCTCTGGCACTCAGTAACAATTCTGTCTGTCCCTGAGTAACAATTCTCTGGCACTCAGTAACAATTCTGTCTGTCCCTGAGTAACAATTCTCTGGCACTCAGTAACAATTCTGTCTGTCCCTGAGTATGAATTCTGTGGCCCTGAGTAACAATTCTGTGTCTGTGCGAGTAACAATTCTGTGTCTGTGCAAGTAACAATTTTGTGTCTGTGCGAGTAACAATTCTCTGGCACTCAGTAACAATTCTGTCTGTCCCTGAGTAACAATTCTCTGGCACTCAGTAACAATTCTGTCTGTCCCTGAGTAACAATTCTCTGGCACTCAGTAACAATTCTGTCTGTCCCTGAGTATGAATTCTGTGGCCCTGAGTAACAATTCTGTGTCTGTGCGAGTAACAATTCTGTGTCTGTGCAAGTAACAATTTTGTGTCTGTGCGAGTAACAATTCTCTGGCACTCAGTAACAATTCTGTCTGTCCCTGAGTAACAATTCTCTGGCACTCAGTAACAATTCTGTCTGTCCCTGAGTAACAATTCTCTGGCACTCAGTAACAATTCTGTCTGTCCCTGAGTATGAATTCTGTGGCCCTGAGTAACAATTCTGTGTCTGTGCGAGTAACAATTCTGTGTCTGTGCAAGTAACAATTTTGTGTCTGTGCGAGTAACAATTCTCTGGCACTCAGTAACAATTCTGTCTGTCCCTGAGTAACAATTCTCTGGCACTCAGTAACAATTCTGTCTGTCCCTGAGTATGAATTCTGTGGCCCTGAGTAACAATTCTGTGTCTGTGCGAGTAACAATTCTGTGTCTGTGCAAGTAACAATTTTGTGTCTGTGCGAGTAACAATTCTCTGGCACTCAGTAACAATTCTGTCTGTCCCTGAGTAACAATTCTCTGGCACTCAGTAACAATTCTGTCTGTCCCTGAGTAACAATTCTCTGGCACTCAGTAACAATTCTGTCTGTCCCTGAGTATGAATTCTGTGGCCCTGAGTAACAATTCTGTGTCTGTGCGAGTAACAATTCTGTGTCTGTGCAAGTAACAATTTTGTGTCTGTGCGAGTAACAATTCTCTGGCACTCAGTAACAATTCTGTCTGTCCCTGAGTAACAATTCTCTGGCACTCAGTAACAATTCTGTCTGTCCCTGAGTAACAATTCTCTGGCACTCAGTAACAATTCTGTCTGTCCCTGAGTAACAATTCTCTGGCACTCAGTAACAATTCTGTCTGTCCCTGAGTAACAATTTTCTGGCACTCAGTAACAATTCTGTCTGTCCCTGAGTATGAATTCTGTGGCCCTGAGTAACAATTCTGTGTCTGTGCGAGTAACAATTCTGTGTCTGTGCAAGTAACAATTTTGTGTCTGTGCGAGTAACAATTCTCTGGCACTCAGTAACAATTCTGTCTGTCCCTGAGTAACAATTCTCTGGCACTCAGTAACAATTCTGTCTGTCCCTGAGTAACAATTCTCTGGCACTCAGTAACAATTCTGTCTGTCCCTGAGTATGAATTCTGTGGCCCTGAGTAACAATTCTGTGTCTGTGCGAGTAACAATTCTGTGTCTGTGCAAGTAACAATTTTGTGTCTGTGCGAGTAACAATTCTCTGGCACTCAGTAACAATTCTGTCTGTCCCTGAGTAACAATTCTCTGGCACTCAGTAACAATTCTGTCTGTCCCTGAGTAACAATTCTCTGGCACTCAGTAACAATTCTGTCTGTCCCTGAGTAACAATTCTCTGGCACTCAGTAACAATTCTGTCTGTCCCTGAGTATGAATTCTGTGGCCCTGAGTAACAATTCTGTGTCTGTGCGAGTAACAATTCTGTGTCTGTGCAAGTAACAATTTTGTGTCTGTGCGAGTAACAATTCTCTGGCACTCAGTAACAATTCTGTCTGTCCCTGAGTAACAATTCTCTGGCACTCAGTAACAATTCTGTCTGTCCCTGAGTAACAATTCTCTGGCACTCAGTAACAATTCTGTCTGTCCCTGAGTAACAATTCTCTGGCACTCAGTAACAATTCTGTCTGTCCCTGAGTAACAATTCTCTGGCACTCAGTAACAATTCTGTCTGTCCCTGAGTAACAATTCTCTGGCACTCAGTAACAATTCTGTCTGTCCCTGAGTATGAATTCTGTGGCCCTGAGTAACAATTCTGTGTCTGTGCGAGTAACAATTCTGTGTCTGTGCAAGTAACAATTTTGTGCCTGTGCGAGTAACAATTCTCTGGCACTCAGTAACAATTCTGTCTGTCCCTGAGTAACAATTCTCTGGCACTCAGTAACAATTCTGTCTGTCCCTGAGTATGAATTCTGTGGCCCTGAGTAACAATTCTGTGTCTGTGCGAGTAACAATTCTGTGTCTGTGCAAGTAACAATTTTGTGTCTGTGCGAGTAACAATTCTCTGGCACTCAGTAACAATTCTGTCTGTCCCTGAGTAACAATTCTCTGGCACTCAGTAACAATTCTGTCTGTCCCTGAGTAACAATTCTCTGGCACTCAGTAACAATTCTGTCTGTCCCTGAGTAACAATTCTCTGGCACTCAGTAACAATTCTGTGTCTGTGCGAGTAACAATTCTGTGTCTGTGCAAGTAACAATTTTGTGTCTGTGCGAGTAACAATTCTCTGGCACTCAGTAACAATTCTGTCTGTCCCTGAGTAACAATTCTCTGGCACTCAGTAACAATTCTGTCTGTCCCTGAGTAACAATTCTCTGGCACTCAGTAACAATTCTGTCTGTCCCTGAGTATGAATTCTGTGGCCCTGAGTAACAATTCTGTGTCTGTGCGAGTAACAATTCTGTGTCTGTGCAAGTAACAATTTTGTGTCTGTGCGAGTAACAATTCTCTGGCATTCAGTAACAATTCTGTCTGTCCCTGAGTAACAATTCTCTGGCACTCAGTAACAATTCTGTCTGTCCCTGAGTAACAATTCCCTGGCACTCAGTAACAATTCTGTCTGTCCCTGAGTATGAATTCTGTGGCCCTGAGTAACAATTCTGTCTGTGCGAGTAACAATTCTGTGTCTGTGCAAGTAACAATTTTGTGTCTGTGCGAGTAACAATTCTCTGGCACTCAGTAACAATTCTGTCTGTCCCTGAGTAACAATTCTCTGGCACTCAGTAACAATTCTGTCTGTCCCTGAGTAACAATTCTCTGGCACTCAGTAACAATTCTGTCTGTCCCTGAGTAACAATTCTCTGGCACTCAGTAACAATTCTGTCTGTCCCTGAGTATGAATTCTGTGGCCCTGAGTAACAATTCTGTCTGTGCGAGTAACAATTCTGTGTCTGTGCAAGTAACAATTTTGTGTCTGTGCGAGTAACAATTCTCTGGCACTCAGTAACAATTCTGTCTGTCCCTGAGTAACAATTCTCTGGCACTCAGTAACAATTCTGTCTGTCCCTGAGTAACAATTCTCTGGCACTCAGTAACAATTCTGTCTGTCCCTGAGTAACAATTCTGTCTGTCCCTGAGAATGAATTCTGTGGCCCTGAGTAAGAATTCTCTGGCACTCAGTAACAATTCTGTCTGTCCCTGAGTAACAATTCTCTGGCACTCAGTAACAATTCTGTCTGTCCCTGAGTAAAAATTCTGTGGCCCTAATAACGTTTCTGTGGCCCTAAGTAACAATTCTCTGGCACTGAGTGAAAATTCTGTCTGTCCCTGAGTATGAATTCTGTGGCCCTAACTAGCGTTTCTTTGTCCCTAAATAACGATTCTGTGGCCCTCATTAACAAGTCTGTGTCCCTGAGTAATGGTTCTCTGTCCCTAAGTAACTTCTCTCTGTCCCCAATTCTCGTTTCTGTGGCCCTAACTCTGTCCCTGTCCCTAGTACAGAGCGGTCTGCCTCTGTTCAATGACTGCAGGCAAATGAAGATTTCCAAAATGGCCGCTATATATACCTCGACCATTACACAGTGCTGGCTGGCTGGCTGCTGATTGGCTGATGCGATCACATGTCGTTGAGGAATGCATTATGGGGCAGCGCGCCTTGTCTGCGCGCCTTCCCCGACATCCCCGCTCCGTCGCCGCACATGTCAGCCGCCATTTTCGGAAAAATTTCGATTCGCGCGTCCGAATTAGGCTGTTTTTCGGATTCGGCACGAATCAAAATTTTTCCGATATTCGACTCGAATTCCACTTCGGATACTTCGATTCGCTCATCTCTAATCAGAATCTTCTAAAATGAATGGAATTGAAACAAAACACACATATCTAATGGTCAAATCAAGGCTTTATTTCTTTTGATGAAGGCCTGTGCAAGGTCTATTGTTTGCAAGATTTCTTTGAAAGATGTTATACTGTATATATGAATTATGTGGAGTATATGAATCGTGTCATTTTCCCATATTGATAAAAATTAAGGAGGCTTATATGCCTCTAGAGCTTATATATGAGTGACTACTGAGGCTGTGAATACTCTGGGGAATTAATTTGGGTGGCCTCCTGAAAGGTTGTCCCTTTTAAGCTGCATCTAAAATAAAAATGCTGCTTTTGGAAACTTCCCTGATGATGGTAGATCTGTATGTGGCACAGCTTCTGTGGTGTAAACTGTTACTATTGGAGATCTAGGGAATGACCATTGTGACCCTGTATTTTAATAAGGATCAGTTCTATTCTTGTTCCTATACAGTCTGAAGGTAAATATTGGTCCTGTATATGAATATATTCTGTAGACACATTTTTAAAGGGCCACCAGGTGCTCACAACTGTGACATATGAAGAAGGAGGCATAGGCATCATTCTAGACTCCTCATAATATAAGATGGAGTAAATATGTGCTCTTGGGATAGTGGAACAACACACAGACCTCGCTCTGCATATTCTGAAGTCCAATATATATACTTTTGCACCTTATTGTGAGGACCATAGGGGTTAAAATGTGATTGCTTTATAGTTGAAATAGGATGTATCAATTGGGCACTTATGTAGAGGAGCACACCCCATTGCACCAACAAGGAATTATGTATATTCTGTTTAAGGGGGGAGGGGGGTCCTTCTTTTTATACATGTGATTTAGGAGGGGATACTATATTTATTTATTTGTTTTTTATATACACATTTATTGAAGATGGGGGACAATAGTTGTACAGTAATTATACAGTTTAGATTTGATTTTTATATTCCACTGCTGGTTTATGGATAGGTGTTGCTCCTCCTTAGTTGACCTATTTGGTTAGTTAGCAATAACATTGCTGCAGTGAGAGGATAAAATACATGAGAAATTTGTGTAAGATTTGGAAGTAGGTGGTGCCTCTGGAGGTATACAGATACTTTTATTTTGTGATATATGGAACATTTACGGTACTTAGTTCTTTAAGAATATCAGGCACCCATTATTCCAGGCCTTTTTAAGGTATCAGGGTATTTGCAAGAAGGTATTGTAAAGCAAAGGAGAATTTAGAAGAAAAGTAAGTTCTGAAAAAATGTATAAAAAGAAGTATATTTAAAAGAAAGCCACTTGTTTGGTTGAACATTGTTTATTTTAAAAAATATTTGGATGAGAACATAAGTTCTAAAGGGCCGAGGTTTCAGATTTGTCGACAAATCAGGATGATCACACAACACTCTAAATGGAAATGGGAGGAGAATTTACAAAACTGCTCTTGTGGTACGATGATAACGTTGATGTACTTTTTTTGACCAACAACTGAAGGTAGTAAACAAGGAGATAGAATGAGTTACAGAGTCTGTATTCAGACACACCAAAATGTATTAGAGGGAGATCTGTGACACATTGAAACATAAAGACTTATTGGCAGGAAAGGAATGTAAATTGGAGAGGATACTCTTACTTGTACTCTTACAAATACCTAAGGTACAAACCCAGTTTCAGGCAAAGGACTAGTCAATGGTATTGCCTGCGGTTCAGCTAATCATTTTTCTTTACTGACTTACTATGCTTTGTTCTGCATCGTGTCTCTGTGTGTGGGGCTCTCTTAGTAAAGGTAGTATTTTGCTTTCTCCTTTCAAGATCTCCAGCAAAGAGAGCAGTGAGCAGCACAACAGTGAAATCACCCAATCTCCCTACAGATCTGCTATGACTAGGCATGCCATATAGTATGCAATTTTATTTCCTTTCACGATGGGTAAAGGAAAGAAAATTACCCAATGCCCCCACTGTTGACAGGGGGAATCTCTCCCTTAGCACTATTGTGTTCTGCTGGTGGGGAGCCTTCCTTTCAGTAGAACACAATAAGTGTTGCCGGCTATTGCCAGCAGCACTAATTGTTTGGGAAAAACCTGAAAGTATGATTGTACACAAGTCGATCAAGGGATCAACTTGTGTACAACTAGGTTGCCCATACATTAATTAATATTTGTTTGGTGCCTGCTGAATCCGCCAAATTTCAATCCATGCACTGCTGGCTTAAAAGTCTTTGCACTTCTCTTGAAAAACCCAAAACGACTGTACATGCTGCAGTTTGTGTGTTGAGTAGAGAGGGAAATATGAGATTGGACAGTTGTGGTAGACAGATAGGCAAAGCCTATACTCTCATTCACTAGACTTTCCGAAACTCAGTGAACTAGAAGCTGCACTTTTGGGCTTACAATAAAAGTTTTTTATGGCAAAGTTCATTGCTGTATATGGCTTGGCATAATTATTTAGATTTCCAATCTCTGCATACTAAATAAGGCACTTTGTATGAAAAAAGAATAAAGGTTTGTTTTTATCAACTAAATTGCCAATGTATTTCCCGGAGCTTTGATTTTTTTCCTAGCTCATTGTAATAAACAAATTAGTCCACAATGTCAGCCAACCAAATGACATTCGCATGTTAGTGGCAGACAAACATTTACAAATATTTTTTATGCATATGAAGACCCAATTACTAAAACCTCTAATAAGCTTGATAATGTATTTTAAATCTGAAACTTTCATTAAAATAATAATTGGTGGTCTTGCCATGAAGGTCCTTGTTCGGGAACTGTGTTTTAAAGGGTGACAACTGTCTCATTTGTTCTCCTGTGTGTTCACCCTGTCACGCAGCTCGATGGAAACAAAGAGCAGCCTAGATGATGCATGCTGCACAGACATGTTCCACTGCTGTGATAATAAGGAGCCTTGCGGTAACAAATGGCATGCAGCAGGTGCATAAGCAAGCACATGTGGAAAGTGGCTGCAGGAGAAGAAGGTAAAAACAGAATTTTATAACAAAAAGTGCCAATTGTTTAGAGTACACAGCACTTTAGCAATAAATGCCATCCATTTATGGTTCAAGTTCACTGATTTGAAGTGCAGGGTCACGGAGGGACACTTAGTAAAATGTTTTCCTGAGTCAATGTTGGTGTGCTCTTAGAAACTTGAAAACAGCATTCAAAGTCAAATTCTATAGCCAGTAAAATGGTTTTTAATATTTAGAATTGTCATTATTTCCTGTATTAAAAAATGTGTATGTGTGAGATGCAATATTTTGTCCTTCTAAAGCATGAGTATAGCCTTGTCTTAAATATGTACTTTAGATTTAAGCACCAGTTCAAAAATGATGTCCTACAGCTGGAAAGAATGCAAAGCTAGTCAACTAACTAAATTAACAAATTAAATAAAGAATATGATTTTATTTGGAGACCATTGGTGAGAAGGGGTTGGGTGCTTTCATAAAAGCACAACGTATGAAAACTATAGCTTTTTATTGGATGCATTGAGTTAACGTGTTAATGTTAAGATATTTTCTTTTTTTTCTCTTCATTTACAATTTCTATGCTCTTTGGTAAGGCCTAATTGTATGTTTGATGTATTTTCTGTATTTTTTTAGACTGTTATGTAAAAATACAAGAAACCCTAAAAATATAAACCATGTATAAAATTTGACGAAGTAAAATGCATTGCAGAATGATCATTTAGGTATTATATGCATGTTATGTAAAATCCAGCCATTGAGCTATGTTTTTTAAACATGCTACTCAATTGACTTTACAACTAGTAAATAGCTACTTTTATAAAGGGTTTTAATTTTGCATTTTTTTTAAAGCAAAGTAAAGAAATTGGAACAGTGAGCAAGGATTACAGCCCTAGATAATGGTAACAAAAATTTTGTTTTTGATAACACACTTAACCCTGAGTCCTAAATGACACAAATGTAAAACGGTAAATGCCAGAATAAATAATGACATACAGGATATGTGACATAATACAAAGTGAAGAAAATCACATGAAAAATAGGTGACATAAAATAGGTGCATAACTCTTTAAAGATATTGTACACAATATTGTAAACACAAATACACAAATTGTAAATTCAAATAGCCCTTATTCACACAAAGTGAAGTGCCAATGGAAAATCACAAATCAGTGCTTCCTTCAGTCTCCACCAATATGTGCTCCAACATCTTGCTAGAAACAAATAATCTCTAAATGAAAATAGACCTGCAGCATTTTGTGAACATCTGGTTATTAAATTCAATCTACTCCATCTGCAGGAACAACATATACCTCAGAGACAGTAAAAGAGGAGAGCAAAAACAAGCCTAGTCATGTAATACAATTTAAAAAAAAACTTTAATATAAGAAAGGTACTCATAGTATCTGAAATAGAATCAGAGTGTATAGGGGCACACCAGTTGGCAGCCATGATGAAGTCATAAGCCAAGCCCTGCCCAACACATTTCATTTGCAGAAGCATGTCATCAGGTGACAGGATCCTATTATTTTAGGTATTGGTTTAAATAGTTGTCGATAGTTGTCAGGCTCATGAATTTGAAAAATCATTTCCTTTACCACACCACTAAAGCAAAGGTGATTAAAAACTACATCTTTTGAATAGGATATCCAGGAAAACTGCATATCCAGCATGTTCTAGGTTCTGAGATTTAAACATTACCAGTGTCACCTGATAGTAAAATCTAATACTGGGGAATAATTTTCAAATACATTGGTGTTGATTAACTAAAGATATGCAGACTGTTCACTTAGCAATGTGAATGTTCTTGCAAGTTCTTGCAGAGCTTAATAAGTCAGATGAAGCTGTATCAATCATCCAAGCATGTGCTATCAAAAAATCCTGTTATTTCCACTTGCATGATTGGGTATTCAAAATGAACACATCGAGACCTTAATTACTGTTCTACACATTGCAAATTTGTGAATTTATTTTTTCCAAAGTAAACACTCACTATGTTCTTCTTTTGATGATGCAGTCTGCTAGGTTTCCAAGTGAATACAGTACTTAGTCCCATGCTCCTAGGTCTTGTCGAAGCATAGATTCAGTGTATGAAACCCTGACCCCTCATTTTCCTACAATGCTGGACAAAGGATTGGAAAATCTTGATTAACTTTGATTATCTCCCTCTCTGTACACTTTCCATGACAGAAAGGTGGAGGAAGATGGAGGAAGGTGGGGGGTGGGGGGAACTGTCACACTAATAAAAGAACAAAGGTGTACTCACACCAGAGCCTCTGCCTGTGCTGCTTTCGTCTATACACCTGCAGGGAGAGGCTCAGGTGCCAGAACAAGGCTTTGCTTCTAATTGTAGTATACATATTGTGGCTCACTACACAAGGCACATTGTTATTCATACAGAGCCAGTTTCATTTGACTGGTGAATTGTAGACTTTCTTCTGACTTTCTCCAGTCACAGGATAAATTTTGATAAAGTTTTATTTCTGTTTTTATCATTTTTTATTTTCATAATGAATAGTCAATTGTGTATGTCTTTTTTTAATATTATTTTCTTTGTATATATGTTATGCACTACCCATTGTTGAGATATTATATATAAGTTATATAATTAATAAGTAACTTCTGTGTACTATGCTAGGACTCATATGTCTAGAGAGGTTGATGCATTTTAGTGTCTATGTACTCAGTCTAAGTTCATTGCCAATCTGTATGCAATTGTACAGTGTGTTTGCAGATTGAATGCAGATTGTAAACAAGCAGATCTGCCAGACAGGGATCTGTGTATGTGTGGCTTCCTGGCAGACCAATCTGCGGACAAACTGTTGAGCGGTGGCAATCTACCGTTTGTTGTGTGTCTGGTGTGTGGGTGTGTGGAAAATGGAAGGGTGATTAACTCCTGGGTTCTAGCTTGTAGGATAGCTGGAGGAATCCTAGAAGGGTGTGCTAATTGCTAGGCTGCTCCCCAAACCTTAGAGCGCACCAGATTGTATGTAATATTTGTATCTGCCAGCCGGCCAACCAACTGGATTGGAATTGAGTCTCCTTCTAGTGTACAGACACTCTGCAATTATTTAGGTAAATAATCTAGGAGTCTTTTGAAGTTGTCTATTTGTTTTGATTCTCACCTCCTTTTGCCGTTTGCGATCAAAGAATTAATAATATTTTATGACTTTGGCCTGTGTCTGGGGCTGGTCTGGTTTTGACCATCCCCCCTCCCAATGTATGTATTCCTTATTGGTTCCTAATTGGGGTGGGAAAGGTTTCCTCATTTGATCATCTCCCTATAAATTTAGATCAGCTTAATGGGGAAGACACAGTAAGGGAGCAGAATCAGGGCATTTTTTCCTGCGTGTTTTTTCTGCAGGTGAGTTCAGCATTCGAACACAGCAGTTTAACTAAAGCAGAATAACCAAAGCAGCAAGAAGATACAACAAAGAACTCTACTCCACTCAGGTCTGACCAAAAATTAACCACAGTTTGGAAACCTTCTCTTACAAGTCTGATTCCTACTCCCTATACCCTTTAATATGCCCCCTCTACTCTTCCTTCTCTAAAAGTATCCTCTGTTCTCAAATTCACATTTCTGTACCCTTCCTCTCCACCCCAAAGCTTGTACATATCACCCTCACTTCTACCCTCTCCCTACTACTGTTCCCACCACCAGATACTTAACCCACCTGCTGACCCTAACACCAGAACAGGGAAATATGTGTATTCATATACATCCCTCTCCAATCTTACTTTCCTCACCCTCTGTCTTCTCCTAACTTCTGGGGATATATTCCCTAATCCTGGTCATCCAGTATCTCACCCTCACACCCGGCACCCTGTTTCCTCCACCAATAGCTGCAATCCACTCGGGCCCCTGCTCCCAAAAACCACCCCCCTTCTCATATGCCCTCTGGAATGCCCACTCTGTCTGTAACAAGCTCACCTCTGCCCGTGACCTTTTTGTCTCCCACTCCCTTAACCACTTGCACTCCTGAAGATTTACCCCCCTTAATGCCCAGGCCTTTTTTTGCTGTTTGGCGCTGCACTAATTCAACTGATAATTGCGTGGTCATGCAATACTGTACCCAAACAAAATTTATGTCCTTTTTTTCACACAAATAGAGCTTTCTTTTGGTGGTATTTGATCACCTGTGCGCTTTTTATTTTTTGCGCTATAAACAAAAAAAAACACAAATTTTGAAAAAAAACTATATTTTCTACTTTCAGCTATAAAAAAATATATCGTAAACTCCAAGTCAGTCATAAATTTAGGCCAAAATATATTCTGCTACATGTCCTTGGTAAAAAAAAATCCCAATAAGTGTATATTAATTGCTTTGTGTGAAAGTTATAGCGTCTACAAACTATGGTATAGATACTGAAATTTATGCCATTTTTTGCTATACAGCTCTGCATTAGTTTAACTGACAATTGTCAGTTACATGCAACTGACATGCAAAGCTGCACCCAAACAAAATTTATGTCCTTCTTTCACACAAATAGAGCTTTCTTTTGGTGGTATTTGATCACCTGTGCGCTTTTTATTTTTTGCGCTATAAACAAAAAAAAACCCAAATGTTTTTAAAAAACAATATTTTTTCATTTCCGTCATAAAAAATATCCAAAAATCTCAAAAATGTTGTCATAAATTTAGGCCAAAATGTATTCTGCTACATGTTTTTGGTAAAAAAAATCCCAATAAGTGTATATTGATTGCTTTGTGTGAAAGTTATAGCGTCTACAAACTATGGTATAGATCATTTGAAATTTACACAGCTTTTACTTTCTGATTGCCCACCACATTTCTTGAGGTGCTAAAATATCAGAATAGAACAAACACCCCCAAATGACCCCTTTTCGGAAAGTAGACACCCTAAGCTATCTGCTGAGAGGCATATTGTATCCATGGAAAATTTATTTTTTTTCCACAAGTTTCTGGAAAATGACAAAAACATTTTTTTTTTTTTACACAAAGTTGTCATTTAAATGATTTATTTCTCGCACAAGCCATGGGTATATATGGAATTACACCCCAAAATACATTCTGATACTTCTACCGAGTATGAGGATACCACACATGTGAGATTTTTTGGGAGCTTAGCCACATACAGGAGCCTGAAATCCAATGAACACTTTGAAAGCCTGAAGGTGCGTAACGTCTTCATTTCACTTCCTCACTACCTATCACAGTTTTGAAGGCCCTGACATGACAGGATAGCACCAAACCCCCCCAAATGACCCCTTTTTGGAAAGTAGACACTCCAAGGAATTTAAAAAGAGACATGGTGAGTATTTTGCAGATCTCATTTTTTTGAAATATAAAAAAAGAAAAGAAAAAATATGTTTTTGTTTTCTTTCTTCATTTTCCAAAAACTTGTGGCAACAAATGAGATCTGAAAAATACTCACCATACTTCTTATCAAATTCCTTGGGGTATCTACTTTCCACAAATTGGTCATTTGGGGGGTTTGGTGCTATTCTGGCATTCCAGGGCCTCCGAAACTGTGATAGGTAGTCAGGAAGTGTAATGAGGAAATAAAGCCCTTTAAAAGCCTGAAGGTGCTTATTGGATTTTGGGGTCCTGTACTTGGCTAGACTGCCAAAATGTCTCTCACATGTGGTACCTCCATACTCGGGAGAAGTAGCAGAATGTATTTTGGGGAGTAATTCCACATATACAAATGGCATGTGTGAGCAATAAATTATTTAAATGACAATTTTGTGTAATTTTTTATTTTTTTGTCATTTTCCAAAAACCTGTGGTAAAAAAATAAATTCTTCTATTGATTCACCATGCCTCTCAGCAAATAGTTTGGGGTGTCTACCTTCCAAAAAGGGGTCATTTTGGGGGGTGGGGGCATTTCATGCCCAGCATTAGAAGTTTATGCCACACATCACTCACTCTTCTAGCCACCTGAAGACCAAGCCTTTTCTGACACTTTTTGTTCACATTAAAAAAATCTGTATTTTTGCTAGGAAATTAAAGTGAACCCCCAAACATTATATATTTTTTTAGAGCAGACACCCTAGTAAATAAAATGGTGGGTGCTTCAATTTTTTATCTCACGTAGTACTTACACAGCGATTTTTCAAACGCAATTTTCTTGAAAAATATACACTTTTTTTAATTTTAATGCACAAAAACACAATATATTGGCCAATTATTTGGTATGATATAAAAGATGATGCTATGCTGAGTAAATAGATACCAAACATGACATGCTTTAAAATTGTGCATTCCCTGTACAATGGCGACAAACTGCATACATTTTTAATATCTATAGGCAACACTTTAAAAGCCTTTACAAGCTACCATTTTAGATTTACAGAGGAGGTCTAGAGCTATAATTACTGACCTTGATCTGACGTTTGTGGCGATACCTCAAATGCATGGTGCAATCGCTGTTTCCATCCTGGCACAGGGTCAACGCTCACGACCGCAGGCGCCCGCGTGCGGGCGAGGGTATTTTTTTTCTTTCTGATTTATTTCATTATTTTTACACTCTCCCTTTTAATTTTTTTTTTTGATCACTTTTAATGCAATCTCGGGGGGGGGGGGGGCATTTTCTCCCACTGCTTGTAAAAGCAATCCTGCAGCTAATTAGCCACTAGGAGTGCTTTACATGAACGCCCATCGCTGGCTGAAAAAAATTATACCAGGATGATGCCTGCAGCTGCAGGCATCACCCTGATATAACCATTCAAAGTCCAGTGATGTACCAGTACGCCACTGGTCCTTGTTGGGTGTATATGCTATGTTCTTTTTTTCTTTATGCATCTCTGCCAGAAAAAGTGTGTGGTATGCCCACCATTAGAATACCTCCCTGCATCCACCCACTTCTAATGGTGGGCACACATGAAATGTGCCAACAAATGTAAAATATATATACCGAAGCATAGGGGCCATCCACCAACTGGCCACCCCAGGCCCCCATGCTTCGGCATATATGCTCTTTTTTTTTAACTGCGGATGAAAAATCTCATCCGACAGCACTGCACACACCTACTTATGTCTATTCTGAAAGCAAGACCCTGTTGCTGTCAGAATAAACAGGTCAGTGCTGCCGTTTGACATTCCTGCAAAGAAATCAACAATGGTTAACAATAAAACATTAACTCAATAAAACAACTTTATAATTGAAATATCTCTGCAAGGAAAAGTGTGTGGTGCTATGCCCACCATTTGAAAACCTCCCTTCATCCACCCACTTCTAATGGTGGGCACACATGAAATGTGCCAACAAATATAAAATATATATGCCAAAGCATAGGGGCCATCCACCGACTGGCCACCCCAGGCCCCCATGCTTCGGCATATATGCTCTTTTTTTAATTGCGGATGAAAAATATTATCCAACAGCGCTGCCCACACTGATTTATGTATTTTCTGAGAGCAAGTTCCTGTTGCTGTCAGAATAAATAGGTCAGTGCTGCAGCTGAAAGCATTCCTGCAAACAGAAATGGTTAACAATAAAACAGAAACAATAAAACAGTAAAAGTAGAACAATCATAAAAATGACAACAACAAAAAAAACTATAACTATTTTTGGTTTTTAAATTTTTTGGGGGGGATTTGTACTTTTAATTTTTCTTTTTTTTTTAACTTCTTTTTTTTTCAAACTTTAAACATTTTTAAAACAGATGGTAGGTTCTCTCCAAATGCGATAGCCAGTTTCCTGACTACCTAACATCTTTCGAGACCCTGTGTAAATGTGCCCTGAACTGTGCCGTGCTGTACACTATACTAATACTCTACTAGTGTACGGTACAGGCGGAAGCAGGTCTTGATGCAGAGGCCAGGTTGGTCAAGACAGGAGGGACAACAAAAGCGGCTGTCACACCTAATTCCATGTCTGCTTCAGACACAACATCTTTTTTGGGGTCTTCTTTGGGTTGGGGTACCAGGAATGGTATCGGGAAAATGCCTCTCATTCAGCCGGCTAACTGCATCTGGGATGGGGGTTTGGGGCGCAGCATCTTCTGGATACAAAAGGGCCCTGATGATCTCTAACTAGAATTTTAGGTAGGATTCACTATGTCCAGTTGCTTTGTAGAGAACAAAAGCGTTATATAAAGCCAATTGAAATAAATAAACAGACACTTTTTTGTACCAGCGTCTGGCTTTTCGGGAAACTAAGTACGGCTTCATCATCTGGTCGTTGTAGTCCACCCCTCCCATGTTCAGGTTATAATCATGGACACAGAGGGGCTTCTCAACAAATTTGGATGGTCGTATCTGAGTGAATGGAAGATAGGAGGTAAACATCCCGTTTGTCCTTCCACTTCACTGCGAGCAATTCTTCGTTTCTCAAGCAGGCTTTTTCCCCCTTTCTAAGACGGGAATTTACAAGCCGTTGGGGGAAGCCCCGGTGATTAGATCGCACAGTGCCACATGCACAAATTCCCAGATTGAACAAATGTTTAAATAGTGGCACGCTTGAATAAAAATTGTCCACGTATAAGTGGTACCCCATATGGAAAAAGGATGACACCAAGTCCCAAACTATCTTGCCACTGCTCCCCATGTAGTCTGGGCATCCGGGGGACTCCATGTGACTATCTTTTCCCTCGTAAATCTTACATGTATAGCCTGTTGCCCTCTCACAGGTCTTATACATCTTGACCCCATATCTGGCACGCTTGCTGGGGATATACTTTTTGATTACAAGGCGGCCAGAAAATTGAATGAGGGACTCATCGATGCAGATGTTTTTATGGGGAGTATACAAATCTGCAAATTTTTGGTTAAAGTGATTTACGAGGGGCTGAATTTTGTGGAGCCGGTCAAATTCAGGGTTACCCCGAGGATGACTGAGTGTGTTGTCGTTGAAGTGCATATCGTCTCATATCTATACCTGGCCATGGCAGCAGAGAACATGGACTTTTGAACAAGCGGGTCTGTGGACCAATACATCCGCAATTGATTTTTTTTTATTAATGCCCATGTTGAGGGTTAGGCCCAGAAAAACTTTAAACTGTAATGGGTTTCCATGTGAATGGTCTGGCAAGGTTTGAATTTGGGTTGGCGGCAATAAATTGTCGTGCATATAAATTGCTTTGATCCACACTCAATGCATAAAGATCATCTGTGAAAAACAGCTCAAAAAAATCAACGGGAGTATTTAAATTTGCTGTTTCCACCTGAATTCCAGGTTGGGCAGTGAATGGGGGAAGTAAGTGTGCTTCAGAATTTATGGGCTGCCAATAGGGATTTGCAAGCACATCCGGAAGGATACTAGGGGCTCTACGGGCCTGTCTTTGAATTCTTGGTGGCCGCGGGACACTACTTGTGCTTGCCACTGCACCAGCTTGTACAGCACTTATGGGACTCGCCACGTCACCAAGTGATACTGCAGTGCTGGTATGTATAAGACCAGGACGGACTAGGCCGCTGGTGCTTGCCAGTTCACCAAAAGGTAGTGCGGCACTAGTACTGACACTCTGCTGCATATGAGAGTCATCATGCATTTGTACCACCTCAGCAACCTGGGAATGGGGTCGGGTACGCCTGATCTTAGCAGGGACCTCTTCTCCTTCGTCTGAGCTATCTGTCAGGGTGCCACTGCTGTCTATAGGTTCATATTCTGAGCCTGATTCTGTCAGGGAGTCTTCCCCTTCGCTCTCACCTGACATGCTCAGAATCCTGTAGGCCTCTTCACTAGTGTACCTTTGCTGGGACATTTTGGCCACTAAATTTATAGGTACCTAGTGCAACTCACAGGAAAAAGAGCGCCTGGCTGTCAGGGACTGCTTGAACCGCTACAAAAAATTTACTGACAAGTGCTAACAGAGATCAGGCCTGATTCTGTGAACACTGCGTTTTTGTGTGTAATGTATCAAGTGACAGTTATCTACTGACACTGCACTTGCTGGGAGAGGAGGGGGGGGGGGCATAGGGGCTAAACGCAGGTGCTGCCAGGTGTCGGGCTGATTCTGCTAACGCTGCATTTTTGGGGATATTATAGTAATGTGAACTCTGGTATAGTGCTGATCTGATCAAAGATATTGATCCAATCAGACACTATACTAGCAATGGAGGTTTAGCGTGCAAGTGAGCGTGTTCCTGGCAACCAAGGGGTCAAATGTGATTACTTGTGTACTAGCAGCAATCTGACGCTATCTGGGAGGGGCGCTAACTGACGCTAACACTATCGGAAGTCACCAGTGACACTAATACAGTGATCAGTAAAAATCTGTTCACTGTAATCAATGACACTGGTGACAGGGCAGTGAAGGGGTTAACTGGGGGGGCAATCAAGGGGTTAAATGGGATTACTGATGTACTAGCGGGCAAACTCGCGCTATCTGGGAGGGGTGCTAACACTATTGGAAGTCGCCAGTGACACTGATACAGTGATCAGTAAAAATCTGTTCACTGTTATCAATGACACTGGTGACAGGGCAGTGAAGGGGTTAACTGGGGGGGGGCGATCAGGAGGTTAAATGTGACCTAGGTGTGTTCTGTCAGTGTAGTGCTTTGTACTCACAATTCTTCTGTCTTCTTCTCTGTCTGGAACGGACTGTGCCCAGGCAGAGAAGAATGACATCATATCCTGTCCTGTGTAACTGTCAACACAGGACAGGATAGGACAGGGACCGATCATCTGATTTCAGCCGGACATCACTGGCTGAAACCGAATGATTGATCCCTCGGGGTGACAGCCGTGGGTCAGCGGGGGCGCGCGCGTGCCCCCCCTGCCCGCGAAAACATTGGGAGCGTGGAGCACGTTTAAAAACGTGCTTTTGTGCAGCCGTGCCGTCCTGCCACCGTTTTAATGCAGTGGCTGGGTGGCAAGAGGTTAACCTAATTGCAATTACAGAAACCTGGCTTCAAGTGTCACAATATGCCTCTCCCACAGCCCTCTCCCATGGAGGCCCCCACTAGACTCACTCACCCAGACCCAGTGGTTGGAAAGGAGGTGGAGTTGGTTTGCTTCTATCCTCATTGAGCACCATTCAAGTCTTTCCCACTCCTCCCTCTCTATCTTTCTCTTCTTTTGAGACTCCTGTATTCGTCTGTTTTCTCCAATTTCCCTAAGCATTGCAGTGATCTATCCGCCTCTTGGACTGGTGTCACGATTTCTTGATTACTTCTCTGCCTGGTTACCCTACTTTCTCTTCTCTGAAATACCCATTATCATTCTTGGTGATTTAACATCCCCATTAACGTTAACAGCCCAGCTACTTCCCAATTTTTCAACTTACCCACATCTTTTGACCTAACACAATGAACACAGTCCTCCACTCACTCTGATGGTAATACCCTTCACCTTGTTTTCATCTGTCTTTGCACTCCCTACAACCTCACCAACACCCCCTTTGCATTCTCTGATCACAACCTCATCATCTCCACAATGTCTTTGACCACCTAATTCTCTAAGCAGCAAACAATTACCAGTAGAAACCTTTGCCACTTTAATCCTTATATTTTCTACTCTGCAACTGACCGCCTCTATGACAAAATCTCTCCCCTACCCTGCCCTAACCTGGCCACTTCTGTCTATAACAGTTCACTCTCATCCACACTGGGCTCACTTACTCCTCTCACTACACGAAGTATCAGGCCCCGACCATTACAACCTACTTTTAACTCTCTGCTTTCTCCTCCACCACCTCCACCCAGCAACTCACTCAATGCTCCCAACATTGCAAATCACTTTCAAAACAAGATTGATGCAATTCATGGGAGCATCTCCACTGCACAGATACATTTTATTGGCAAAAGTATTGGGACACCCCTCCAAATCATTGGATTCAGGCGTTCCAATCACCTCCTGGTATTATAATAAAGTGGAAGCAACTGGGAACAACAGCAACTCAGCCACGAAGTGGTAGGCCATGTAAAATGACAGAGCGAGATCAGCGCATGCTGAAGCACACAGTGTGCAGAAGTCGCCAACTGTCTGCAGAATCAATAGTCAAAGACCTTCAAACTTTGTGTGGCCTTCAGACCTTCAGATTAGCACATCAGTGTGTAGAGCTTCATGGAATAGGTTTTCATGGCCGAGCAGCTGCATCCAAGCCTTACATCACCAAGTGCACTGCAAAGCGTCAGATGCAGTGGTGTGAAGCATGCCACCACTGGACTTCTCTGGAGTGATGAATCGCACTTTTCTGTCTAGCAATCCAATGGACATGTCTGGGTTTGGTGGTTGCCAGGAGAACGGTACTTGGCTGACTGCATTGTGCCAAGTGTATAGTTGGGTGGAGGGGGATTATGGTGTGGAGTAATTTTCAGGGGTTGGGCTTGGTCTCTTAATTCAGTGAAGGGAGCTCTTAAGGCGTCAGCATACCAAGACATTTTGAACAAGTTCATGCTCCCAACTTTGTGGGAACAGTGTGGGGATGGCCCCTTCCTGTTCCAATATGACTGTGCACCAGTGCACAAAGCAAGGTCCATAAAGACATGGATGAGTGAGTTTAGAGTGGAGGCCTGACCTCAACACCTTTGGGATGAATTAGAGGAGACTGCGAGCCAGGCCTTCTCATCCAATATCAGTGCCTGACCTCACAAATGTGCTTCTGGAAAAATAGTCAAACATTCCCATAGACACACTTCTAAACCTTGTAAACAGCCTTCCAAGAAGAGTTAAAATTGTTATAGCTGCAAAGGGTGGGCCAAGTCAATATTGAACCCTTCGGACGAAGACTGGGATGCCATTAAAGTTTATGTGTGTGTAAAGGCAGGCATCCAGGGCTGGATCTAGCCTGTCTAATGTGGGGGTGCAGTAAAACTTGTCAGGGGGGCAGAGATGGGAGGTCAGCAGGGCAGTGTACAGGGGGTCAGCAGGACAGAGGATAAGGTCATCAGTTTGTAGGGCAAGGAACAGAGGCCATCCTCTTGTAAAGCAGTGCACAGAAGTCTGCAGGGCAAAGGACATGGGTCAGCAGGAAGGAAAACAGAGGTCACTGCTGGCAGGACAGAAGACAGGGATCACTGCTAGCACAGCAGAAGATAGGAGTCACTGCTGGCAAGGCAAAAAGCAGGGGTTGCTGCTGGCAGGGCAGAGGACAGGGGTCACTGCAGAGAGAACAGAGGTTAGGGGTCACTGCTGGCAAGGCACTCTTCAGAGCTCCTTCTCCCATCCCTGCACTGCACACAGCCTGGGAACAGGCAGCAAATCATCTCCTTGCCACACATTACACATAGCTGAGATTTGATTCCGTTACACACAACCATGATCTGCACAGTGTGCAGCTCACTACTGCAGCTGCACTACCACTCTGACCAGGGAAATTCACAGGTCAGAACTGCAACATAGCAGCCAGCTACACACTGTGCAGATTGTGGTTGTATGTAAGGGAATTTGATCTCAGCTATGTACTGTGTGGGGAGCAGGAGCTCTGCTGCCTTTGCCCAGGTTGTGTGCAGTGCAGAGATAGGACAAGGAGTTCAGCATAGTTGCTAACATTTTAAAAACATTTCCAGGGTCACCTTTTTTTGCTATGCACACAGAAAGCCATTGTAGATGAAGAATGTACTTAAATTAGGGATGAGGTATTCATTTAAAACAGGTGTGGTTTTGAAAGCAGCATATCATTAACCTAATGCCACACTTTAATCACACATATAAAATAGAGATGTGGTTATGCTAGTTCAGCATAGTGGCAGGCTAGAGCAGTATAAGGGCAGTATAGTGGCAGGGTACAGCAGTTTAATGGCAGACTATGAAAGATTAGGGCATCATAGTGGCAGGCTAGAGCAGTATAGTGGAGGCAAAGTGGCAGGTTAGTGCAGTATAGTGGTAGGCTAGAGCAGCATAATAGCAGGTTTGGGCAGTATAATGGCAGATTAGAGAAGTATAGTGACAAGCTAGGGAGGTATAATTACAGGCTAGGGCAGTATAGTGGCAAGCTGGGGCATTATGGTGGAAGACTGGATCAGTATAGTGGCAGGTTAGAGTAATATAAAGCAGACTGTGGCAGTATAGTGGCAAGTTAGAGCAGTAGTGGCAGGTTAGAGCAGTATAGTGGCAGGGTTGGGCAGTACAGTGGCAGGTTAGAGCAGTATAGTGGTAGACTAGAGCAGTATAGTGGCAGGTTAAAGCAGTATAGTAGTAGGCTAGAGTAGTGCAGTGGCTGTATAGTGGCAGGCTGGGGCAGTATAGTGGCAGTATAGTGGCAGGCTGGGGCAGTACAGTGACAGTATAGTGGCAGGCTGAGGCAGTATAATGGCATGCTGGGGCAGTACAGTGGCATGCTGGGGCAGTACAGTGGCATACTGGGGCAATACTGTGGCAGTACAGTGCCAGGCTGGGGAAATACAGTGGCTGTATAGTGGCAGGCTGGGTCAGTACTGTGGCAGGCTGGGGCAATACAATGGCAGTATAGTAGCAGGCTGAGGCAGTACAGTGGCAGTGGTGGCAGGCTGGGGCAGTACAGTGGCAGTATAGAAGCAGGCTGGCGCAGTACAGTGGCAGTATAGTCGTAGGCTGGGGCAGTACAGTGGCAGTATAGTGGCAGGCTGGGGCAGTATAGTGGCAGGCTGGGGCAGTACAGTGGCAGTATAGAAGCAGGCTGGGGCAGTACAGTGGCAGTATAGTCGTAGGCTGGGGCAGTACAGTGGCAGGCTGTGGCTGTATGTAATGATAGTCTGCTCAGTCACTTACAGCATGGCTTATGTTGAAGACTTCCTGGGGCTCGGTTGCTGTATCCACTTCTCCTCTTCCTGAGTGAAGGAGTCTGTGGGAGGAGTGGAGGAGTCAGCTACACCCCCGGCCCCACCCACCATCTCCAGCTGCCTAAGAAGATAGTGAAGATCACAGAGGGATACCTGACCTGTATTAGATGGCAGGGGAGAGGTACAGGCAACCTCCCCCACCCCGCTGGTCTCCTCCCTTCCCCACTTACCTGATGATCAACTGGGCAGTACATTTACTATGTTTACAAAGCTGCAGGGGAGAAAGTGCAGCTGTCTGAAGTATTGTTCAGCAGAAAAGTACAGTGTCCAGGGTGGAGGAGGGTGGCAGTTAGCTTTGGGGGGATGCAACTGAAATTTGGGTAGGCTTAGCTAGATCCAAATATTTTTTGCAATATGGGGGTTGATTTGCTAAAGAAGAATAGACTGTGTATCCTGTGGCTCCCGAACTCTGTGTAAAATTGCTGCAAAGGTCCTCAGGCATCAAAGAGCATTATAAGACCTTCAAAGATCTTTCTTTTTGGTAAAGGCAGATTTTAGTAGTGGGGGGGTGGAATGTACAAGGAAGATTTCAAGTATCACCTGGTTATATATATTGTGGGATTGGGGTGATCAAACTCAAGCTGTAGGTACATTTATAATGGGCTGCGCCAGTTCAAAACTGTGTTTTAGGGTATGACAGCCAACTTTTATTCAAATAAACATAAAGTTGACATGTACATCAGTTGCCCACACAGGGTTTTTTTCCACACAATATGTACAAAT
This sequence comes from Staurois parvus, assembly GCF_062004578.1. Taxonomy (NCBI): domain Eukaryota; kingdom Metazoa; phylum Chordata; class Amphibia; order Anura; family Ranidae; genus Staurois; species Staurois parvus. The sequence continues at coordinate 5,867,111 of NW_028317994.1, read as the reverse complement.
GAAAATACCGTGCCACCTGGTTCACTCGTTGGCAGCACTGCTGCTTCTCTTATCAGTCTCTTTGACTGTGTTGTCCAGCTCTCCTGGATGCTTGGCTCTTTAGCCTTTAGTTGCAGTGCTCCACTACATGGCCGACCTCTGGCCTTTAGATTGGGATTCTCCTGATAACCCGATAGGAACCCGACATGACTCCTGAAACTGAGACCTGCTGTCCCCTGGTTTCTGGCTGTGGCACCTCTTTTATGTTGATGAGAACCACTGTCTCTTCTGGCTGGGGCACCTCTGACCTCTGGTTGAGACCCTCTGTCTCCTGGGTTATGGCTGGGGCCCCCTGACCCTGGGCTTTTGAGTGGATAAAACTGCTTTTGTAGCTTTCTCCAGATTTTAGTATTCCTGGATGGGGTTCTGTAGTTTGGAGATTCCATAGTGTCTTAGTAGGGATGAAATCTCCAACCCAGTGGAGGACCAGCAGGATGTGTGCTCAGATGTACACAGGCCTTATAATGGAGGTTTGGGAATACCTCATGGCTCCACCCAGGAGTCAGGAGGACTCCAAGCCCTCTCCCAGAGAGGATCTGTGTGCATTAGAGTGAGAGATAGATAAAGGCCTGAGGATTAAGGCCAGAGGAGCTGTGCGCGTTACAGTGAAGCAGAGTGTCTGCATTAAAGAACCTGTGGTCTGGGTGACCAGTGCTAAAGAGCAAAGGTACTGTTGTTAAATCTGAGTGAGAGCTGAAGAGCCAGGTGGGCTAGAATTTTTTATTTGTATCTTTTGCTGGAGAAGAACCCCTGTCGGGTGTTGAAAACCTTTTATTTTATGCACTTTCCATTTCCCTTTTAATAAAAGTGAGCTACCAGGCCCTTAACACAGTTCTGTCTGATGTGGACTTCAATTAAACAAGGCATGTACCACTGAGCTAAATACCACCCATGTCACAATATATACTGTATACTGCATGCTGTGTGTATATCTACTGTATGCATATATTGTGTATGTATGTGTATATATATATATATATTTATAACATTTTCTGGTGGACTCTATATATTTTGATTTTGCATGTTTGAGTGAATGCACATTTTCATGTTTTGCATGAACTCACATCTAGGTCCCAGCACCTTCTGGATGCATTTTTCTTTTATGTAGTCTTACCTAGGCATGCAGCTTGGCTGGCCAGGAAAATAGGGGGCAGCAAGCATGCCCTCTGCCCTCCTGAACCATACCAGGCCATATGCCCACAACATTTGGAAGGCACCTTTTTGGGGGTGGGGGTGAAAATCATCCTCCTACCCACAGGGCACATTGTTACCATGTTTACAAGAGCAAGAGTCTCATCCCCGCATCCTCACATATCTGATTTAGGTTTAGTGATGAGAATGTTTCCCTTACTTCTCAAGTCCAAGTCCCTCTGGAAATGGTAACAAGGTGTAGCATGACAAGGAGTGACATGGGTGCCTGCTGTGGAATCAAACATGGCAGTTGGTCAGAAGACGGTCTGGGGTCTGCTGAAATGCTGAAGACTGACTCTAGTGCAGAAAGCTGGAATTGAGGTCGGCTACTGGAAATCACAGGTGCAGGAAGCATAGTCATAGTCAAGATAAAGTCAGCAACAGCAATGCAGCAGAGTTGCCAATACTGCAAGCAGTAATGGGATCAAAGTCCGGACCAAGGTCTATACAAGATGGCCAGTAAAGGTGCAAAGCGGATGTGTAGCAGGCAGATAGAGAATCAGCCAGGGCATGACCAGAGGTCAGTAGCAAGATATCAGAAAAAGTCAGGAGGCAAGCTGGGTCAGACTAAATGATGCTGAAGTATATTAGCATAAACACGCACAACATTGTACTCTAAGGTGCACATTATCATAACCCTGTTTATAGGCATCAATGTCCCCAATGTAAATCTAATGATAGACACAATTCGTGACAAGATCTCCAGTGTCAAGCTTCCTCCTCCAACCAACATACCAGGTCCAACACCACACTCAACATTTTCCTCCGACCCTGTTACCACCGAGGAAGTTACCAAACTCCTTTCCAATGCCCACTTTGCCACCTGTCCCCTGGACCCTGTCCCCTCATGACTGTTTCAGCCTCCTTCCTGCTCTATCCTAAGCTCTCTAACCCACATCTTCAACCTCTCACTCTCCATGGGCACCTCTCCCTCCCCGCCGCTCAAACATGCACTGGTTACCCCATACTCAAAAAACCCTCGCTGGACTGCACCTGTTTGAATAACTTAACCCCTTGACGCCGCCGCCTCCCGGCCCTTTAAGAGATTCTGATGCCGGGAGGCGGGGCAGTGGGGGCGTGGTTTAGGAATCGTGACCGCCGTGATGACGCGTCACAGCGGTCACATGATCGGGAAAGGTCCCGTTCGAAAGAGCGGAGCGGGACCTTTCCCCTAGTACTACACATGTGTGCTGGGAGCGCGCAGGGCGCGCGCTCTCAGCACATATGTATTTAGTTCCATGGACGCAAATGTGCGGCCGCTCGGCATCCAGGCCCATACGCCGGGTGGCCGCACATTTGCGTGCGGCCGGCGCAAAGGGGTTAAGATCCATCTCTCTGCTCATGTTTACCTCCAAGCTTCTCGAGCACCTTGTTCACAACAGTATGAACTGCTACCTCCCTGACAACAAACTTCTTGATCCCTGACAGTCTGGCTTCCGCCCACAACATTCCACTGAAACTGCTCTACTAAAACTCACTAACGACCTACTAACTGCTAAAACCAATGGCCATTACTCCATACTCATACTCCTCGACCTTCTTGCTGCCTTTGACACAGTCGACCACCCACTCCTCCTCAGTAAACTCCATTCCATCAGCCTCCGTGACTGCTCTCTCCTGGTTCTCCTCTTACCTTACTCAGTGCACTTTCAGTGTCACATACAACTCCGCCTCCTCCGCTCCTCTCCCTCTTTCCGTTGGGGTACCCCAAGGTTCTGTCCTTTGGCCTCTCCTTTACTCCCCCTACACCTCCTCCCTGGGCCAATTGATAACCTCCCATGGCTTCCAATACCACCTCTATGATGATGACATCCAGATCTATCTGTCCACTTCCCAGCTTACCCCCTAAATCTCCTCATGTATCACAAATCTGCTAAGCGACACATCAACATGGATGTTACACCACTACATTGAACTCAATATTTCCAAAACCAAGCTTCTAATACTTCAACCCCTGCTCATAACTTTACCATTAAGATCAACAGCACAACCATTGGTCCTTCCCCTCATGCCAGGGTTCTAGGCGTAATCCTAGACTCTGACCTCTCCTTTGGGCCCCACATCCAATCACTGGCTAAATCCTGACACTCAACCTCTGGAACATTTCCAGAATCTGCCCCTTTCTGACCAATGACAGCACAAAACAACTTATCCATGTCTTGGTTTTATCCTGCTTTGATTACTGCAACTCCCTCCTCACTGGTCTACCGATACACAGTCTATCCCCCCTTCAGTCTATTATGAATGCTGCTGCTAGACTCATACACCTTACCAACCGATCAGTGACTGCTGCCCCTCTCTGCCAATCCCTTCATTGGCTTCCACTAACCCAATGTATAAAATTCAAAATACTAACCACAGCTTACAAAGCCATTCACAGCACTGCCCCTAGCTACATCGCCAACCTCATCCACAGATATCTCCCAAATCACCCACTCCGCTCCTCCCAAGATATCTTCCTCTCTAGTTCCCTCATGCTCACCTCCAGGACTTCTCCAGAGCCTTTCCCATCCTCTGGAACTCCCTACCACAGTATGTCAGGTCAGCCCCCACCCTGTCTGCCTTTAGGCGATCTTTAAAAACTAACTTATTCAGGGAAGCCTACCCCACCTCTAACTAAGAACTGTACTTGAATCACCTCCACCAGATCATCCCCCGCAGCTATCACCTTTTTGTATCACTTCCCCCTTCCTTTAGATTGTAAGCTCCATGAGCAGGGTCCTAATATTCCTTCTTTACTGAAATGTATTGTAATTTTACTGTCTCCTTTACATGGTAAAGCGCTGTGCAAACTGTTGGCGCTATATAAATCCTGTATAATAATAATGTAAATTATGTCATCCAGTGATGTAGATCCAATGTCATTCACCATAATCAAATAACATGGCAACCCATGTCACAACGATCTTCTCCTGTTACCTCACCTTTTGCATATACAGCTCCTTGGCAGTAGAATGTCAACAAATCAGTTGGTAAAGACCATGTTTGGTCAATGATGTCACTCAACATGCTTGATCTGTTTGTTTATATTCAGCACCTGACCAGAGAGCTGTCATTTATGACAAAATTAGCAGCAGGAGAACATGAGGCAGTAGCAACTAGAGAAGATTGACACTTGCATATTTGAATTCCAGGAGGGATTTCATTCAGTCTTTTTCCACCAGGGATATAAACTCCTTGGCAGTCCTTCTCACAGAATCTGATTGCATTCCTTCACAATAGACACATTCAGAAATAACAAAGATGCTGCTTGTCACAGTACCTGATCTCAATCTTCTCAGTACAAAAATCCACAAATTGCAACATTCCTGCACCAAATCTCATTTTCCATACAGTATCAAAGTCACAATACCTCTTGTGCGGAGAGGTTCATATTGTTCCTCCTTCATGCTATAGTAACCTCTTAGGTAATGCTGCTTCTCCTTGCACTGTGTCTCCTTTGCTCTGCAGCTCTTGCCATCTTGCCAATCCAGCCTCGCCAACCTGCTATCTCCAACGTAGCTCCAGACACTGCACATATTAAAGCCTTGCTCTGTTTCCATTGCTCCAGACATCTCAATGAATGGACGTTCTAATAAATATTATAAGACAGACCTCCTCCTTGAATAGAATCAAGAAACTTTATTAAAAAAAAATAATAAACATCTCACAAGAGTAAAAGTGATCAACACAATATGTCACAGCAATTTCCTTATGAGAATCTTGCATCTTAATGGTCTAAATGAAGGTGGTCGAAATGCACTGGGTAGAGGGTGAATATATAAGTATAAGGAAGATTACTGTTGCCATGTTAGAGAGCCAGACTCTGATAAGGATGCCACTGTGGCATATTGTGATAATGCTTGTTTTGAATTCACTCTTGTGACTGTTCTTTTAAATTATCTTTTAATAAAGTGTATTGCAAGGGGGAATCATTGGAAACCGGAAACCCCCTTTAAAATAAGTGGGCAACCAGATAGCCACTGTTCTACATGAATGAGTACAGGGTAGTAATTTAATCTTCTGAGGTATCTGTAGAGCTCCATGCCAATCCACAGCCCATAGTTGTTTCGATCAGCTGTTGTTACTGGCATGATTTACCAGTGTGCTTTGTGTTATGCGTGTGATCTTCAATCCCCCTTCCGGAAGCATATATGTATGTTAACTTTCTATACCGAATGTATTTCCTCATCTCAAACTTTGTTGAAGAGCCAGTGAATTTACCCATTGTGATTTGATTAATACTGTGCATTTAGAAAATATCAGCAATGTAACAACCATATTTGCAGCAGCTGTTACCAAGAGAAAGTGTCTACAGTGCTCACATGAATATTTAAAATTTGGACTCCTAGTTTTGCTTGCCAATAAACAATGCCTACGTGTTTAATATTTGAAAGGACTTTCAGAAATTATACCATAAAATCTTTTATATAATCTCCGATTTCCAATCCAAAAAAATTACTGAGGGTCGATAAACAACAGTGGTGATGTGAGATATTATGACAAATTCTGGTATTTATGATATAATCTCCTATAAAATGACTGAGGGTCGATAAACAACAGTGGTGATACGAGTTACCGTACTTATCTTTTTAGGAGTAAAGGGTTAGGTTTTGAGCTAGGATATTTTCATTGTATTTTTTTAAACTTTTTTCATGTTTTTTTGCACCTATAGGATTTCTTTTAGGGCAATACCAATGTTTTTGAGACCAGCCACTTAAACATAATTAGAAAAGCATGTACCAAACATGTTTAATAATAATATTCCCTGCTTGTGATACTTTCAAGACTTCTGAAAGCAGTGTGAGCAATTAACATTACCACCACGAATGTTTATAAATGAAACTTTTAAATTATTACTTCATGAATGGAGAATGCTAATGGGAGCACAGAAAGCAACATTATATAAAATAATTTCCACATAATAAGGTAATGGAGAAAAGTAATTTCAGACTGCATAATACTTTATTAACACAATAAGTCTTCCTAAAGTCATTAAACTTGATTTTAACACAATTAAGGAACAGCTTCTCATTTGTGTAACCTGTTAATATAATTTCCTGGTGAGCTCAAGTGGGACAAATTGCTCTTCAATGTATTACAGACCGGTAGACCTACATGCATTCTATAAATACCCTTTGTCAGTATACAATGAAATATAACCTTTGTAAAAAAATGATGTATATTGTATTCAGTTTAATCATCTATGTCATTCCATACTTTCCACTATGTATGCTACACTCATTTAAATCAATATTTAAATTGAAATGATGCTAACAGTGATTTAAAACCAACCAAATTTTTGTTCTGGAAGGATTCACCAGCAGGTACTAAGTAAAAGTCTTTTAAAATAAAATAAATTGATCCATATTCATAAAGACTGGAAAAGGAAAAACTATGTGTTGCTCATAATTTTCTTCCAGTTTTTATGAATGTTGCCCAGTAGGGTTGACTATTGTCCAGTCTTAGTGTACAAACTGAACAGGTGCAAAAAGCACCTTCCTGGGGCAGGCAAAAAGGGACTTTTATGACATTTTTTATTAGATAAAAAAAGCACATAAACCAAAAAATTTTAACAAAATAAATTGCGCAAATATCCCACACCCACATTATACAAAGCTGCAAACATACCCAGAGAATATCCCCTCTCAACCAACATATAAAAAATAAATAAATGTTGCGCTAAGTGTGAGCAAAAAATATTATACAAATAAAAACAATAATAACTAATATGTACATAGTGAATACTCAAAATCCACAAGTGAAATTTATCACAGACAGTCCATGAAATGCTCAGAATCCACATAGGTAATGTGAAACACTGACAGTCCTTTTAAGTGAAAGTTAATCCTATGAATCTTGCAGTCAGTAGTGAATACTCTTCATTCCATCAAAAACCATCAATGTGAATAGCTACCACCATATTATCAAATCAGAGGCTTACCAGAACAACAGACCCCTTGATTATATGCTCAGTATAGGTATTTATTATTCCATTCTGGCTCATGGGCTTTATCTGGGACCTAATGCTCCGCCCAGATACTACCAAGCCATTCCAATGTTAGGAGTCAAGATTGGCTCATGCAAAATAAAGAGGTGCCTCTCATAGTGCAGTAAAACCAACTACTTTAATTAGACAGACATAATTGCACTTACAAAATTCTTAAGATATTAAAGCGTCGATCGTTAAACATAGGCATTCCAAGATTGCGGACAACGCAATGACATCAGAAGGGAGGCTCCGCCCGACGTGTTTTGTCATAACCAGACGTCTTCTGGGGCTAGGAGACCGCCCTCCATCATTGCTTTTAAATAAACCAAAACCAAGCCTCAATTTGGAAAAGACCATCCAGGAAGCTATACAAATAGAAAGCAGTGCCATTCAAACCTCTCTATCATATACAGGTCAGAAATCAAAACACTTAGTGAGGAATGCCAAATCAGCATCAATAAAATCTTTAAAAATAGGTAATTAAAGAAATAAAAATACAAAACCTATATATTAAAAAATTAGAGGTCCGGCACACTGATTGCCACATATATATTTTCAAATAATTTGATGAAAAGGTACAAAATTCCAAACTGATGGCACAGTGGATATCTTGAATCACCAAAAAGTCATCTAGAGGTTAACATCTCAACTACAAGACAACATAGATAAAAATTAAATATGTACATGATATAATAAATTAAATTAATTAAAATAGATGGCAGTGTTATACTCTAAATATGGTAAATCCCATAGATTAATAAAAAACATATAATATAAATAGCGACCTGAACATGAAAAAATAAAATAAACAATAAAAACTAAAACAAAATACTACGAATACAAAATAATAAATATCAGATTAATTTGGTTGCTAAAAAACCCATAATGATGTTACTAATTAGGCTCCCTTCAAATTACAAAATTATACTGGAAAGGTATAAGATTAATACACAATGAATAATGAAAAGGCCAGTAGTATGGGGAAACAGAGATGTATATTAGGCATTATTAACCAATACACGTCCGGCCAATAGCCAAAAGGCGTCCGGCAAATTGTACTGCATTTCTGGGTTGGACGACAAATGGCGTCCTCCCGCACATGCGCAGTTTTCGCACTTGCAGAGCCGCGCAGCGGCGTGATCTGTCACCGGCCGTGTACCTAGGACACGGCCGATGACAGATCTGAGTATCGGCCCTGTTGCCGGTACCATGTGACCTGCTGTGACCAATCACAGCAGGTCACATGACAGTTGCATACAATGGATGGCTTCATTCATGCCATCCATTGTATACTACTGTCTACCTGTGAATGGTCACAGCTAATCACATGCACATGTCATGTGATTAGCTGTGGCCAAATCACAGCTAAGCACAGAAAAAAAAAACCCCTGAATGAATCGATGTCATTCAGGTAAATGCTTGCTCATAGCAAAGTAATTCTTTGCTACAAGCAAATTGTGTAAAAAAAATAAAATAAAAAATACTGATCACTTTCCCAAAGTAGTACAATGTTACTATGGTAACATTGTACTACTTTGGACATAGCGAAACATACTTTGGACATAGTAAAATATGAAAAAAAAATCTTGAAAAAAAAAAAATTTAATTAAAAATTAAAAATAATAAAAAAAAAAAAGATTTTTTTTTTCATACTGTCACCAGTCAGTGTCCCTGATCACCGCCATGCCAGTTATATGAAGACGCTGTACTGCACTGGTGACAGTATGTAAAAAAAAAATAGTGAAAATAATTTTTTGCATTTTTTCATTTTCCGAAAAATTATGACAAAAAAATACAACTTCAAAAAACTCGCCATGCCTCTTATGAAGTACATCGGACTGTCTACTCTGCAAAAAGGGGTCATTTGGGGGATATCTGAACTGTTCTGACATTCTTGGACCTCAAGAAATTAGATTGGCCATCAGTACTTCAGGATTGATCAATATCCAGATCTATACCATAGTTTGTGAACTCTGTAACTTTCCTACAAACTAAAAAATACATCCTAATTTGGGTTATTTTCACCAAAGACATGTAGCAGAATACATCTTAGCCTAAATTTATGAAGAACAATTATTTATTTGCAAACTTTTATAACAGAAACAAAGAAAAATGTGTGTTTTTTTCAAAATTTTCGGTCTTTTTTTGATAATTTAGCAAAAAATAAAAACTCCAGCGGTGATTAAATACCACCAAAAGAAAGCTCTAGTTGTGTGAAGAAAATGATAAAATTTCAGTTTGGGCACAATGTTGTATGACCACGCAATTGTCATTCAAAGTGTGAGAGCGCTGAAACCTGAAAACTGGCCTGGGCAGGAAGGTGTAAAATTGCCCGGTATTGAAATGGTTAATAAAGGTGTTAATGTCCCAATCTATATTTAACCCATATGGTACATAACACTTGACATTATAGATCCATTTGGCTTCGAGTTTGGAAATTTCCCTCCTGGTGGCACTCCCTCACCAATAGGGGGTGAATTTATCAATCCCAAAAAAGAGAGTGCCCCTAGGGTCTTTATTATGTGTTGTGGCATAGTGTCTGGAGACACTATGTCCTTTGAAACCTCTTTTAATGTTTCTTATATGTTCTCCCAATCTGACTTGGAGGGTACGGTTGGTCCTCCCAATATATTGGAGGCCGCAGGGACACTGAAAAAGATAAACTACGTTGGAAGTGGTGCAGGTAACACAAGATTTTATAAGATGATTCCTAGAGGTGGCTGTGGACATAAAGGATGTAACACTTTTATGTGAACAAATATTAATTTGACACACTGAGCATTTCTTACATTTATAGAAGCCCTTTAAATCTTGAAAAAAGATGGTGCGATGGGGGGGAGGTCATAAACGTTAGGAGCAACTAAGTGATGGTGGAATCCCACGAAAAATTACTTGTTGTTTAGAGGGCAGTAAAGGTACCAATATTCTATCCTTGCTTAAAATATGCCAATGCTTATTCAAGATCCTTTTTATAGAATAATGTTGGATTGAATAGGAGGTAACAAACGGGCAAGCAAATTTATTGGCATCCTCATTACGTACCGGTCTTTCTTTTAATAGATCTTTTCTATCCATCCTTTTAACTAGTTCCATGTCTACATCAAGGCTATCTAGTTCATAACCTAGTTATCTAGTTCTCCAAAAATCTGTTTCTCATTGTTATTGCTTGTGCAGAATAGTCCTCGACATTGGTACAATTTCTCCTTATGAGTAAAAATGTACTTCATGGAATTGATTTAAGCCACGATTTATAATGGCAGCTATCCATTGGTATATATACATTTTGATCGGTAGATTTGAAGAAATTTGAAGAAAGTTGAAGTAATTAAACCATCATCCCTTCTGGATTTCTCCAAATTAAAAAAATTAACTTTGGTTTGACTAGCCTCATACTCTAATTTGATGCCTCTCTCATTCATGTTTAGAGGAGCCACGAAGTCCTGTAAAGATTCTAAAGACCCATCCCATACGAGGTGGATGTCATCGATGTACCTAGCCCACAACACCAATTGTTGGGGGCGTGTGATACCCTCGACATCCTCCTCTGATCTGGCCATAAATAAATTGTCCAGGCTGAGTACATATTTGGCTCCCACAGCAACTCCTCTCTTTTGAAGATAATAATGTTCCCCGAACCAGAAATAGTTGTGGGATGCCGCATATTTTAGGAGATCCATTATAACTTCTGGGCAGATGCGACCCTTTAGTTAAATAATAATCAACCGCTTCCAGTCCCAAACCGTGTGGTATAATTGTATAAAGTGATGACACATCCGCGGTAACCATCCAGCCTTCCTCATTGATCACTTAGTAGATTAATAACTTGTTTGGTGAGATACGAAGGAATATTCTTCACCAAGGGTTGTAGAAAGTTGTCAATATACTTCCCAACCCTTGAAGTAATGAAATCAATCCCACTCACTATGGGTCATCCTGGAAGGTTTATAGTGTCTTTATGTATTCTAGGTAAATAGTATATGACTGGAGTGCGTGGTGCCAATGGGATCAAAAAGGCTTTGTCTTTCTTATCTAAAATACTCTGTCCATACCCCCTATTCAGGATTTTTTCCAACTCTCTCTTGCACCTTCCCACTGGATTCTTTTTCAACACTGAAAATCTTATCCATTTCACTAATATAAGAACTTTTATCAAGAACAATAATCCCCCACCTTTGTCAGCCGGTCTAACTACGAGGTCCTTATTGTTGCACAATTGTTGTATTCCTTGTTCAAGATCATGTTGGCGTCTTGGTTTTTTAACCTTTAAACCCTCAAGATCTCTAAGAATGACATCTCTAAAAACTTTAATGGAAGATGCTGTCCCACCTGGAGGGTTAAAAAAAGAAGCGTTACTCAAACCTGAATGTTGAATATTGGCATAGGTATTTGGCTTGGGTGTAAAGGGATTATTGGTAAAATACCATCTGATGTTTAACTTACGTATATAGTTGTGTACATCAATAAGAGCTTGAAATTTATTCAAGCCCTTTGGTGGAACATAGATAAGTCCTTTATCCAAAATAGAAATCTCTGAATCAGTTAATTGTTTTGAACTAAAGTTAAAGACCCTTTTCCCTTTTACATTTTGGGTTTTTTCGGGGTGTTGTTTCCTCCCCCCTCTGACACCTCTCCTCATTTCGCTTGCCTTTTTATATCTTGATTGGTCCAATGAAAACCCGCTGCCTGGGTTCTATAAGGGGGTTGGGTATATACATAATCTCTCTCATTATGATTTCTGTTAGACGGAGGGTACGATCTCCCACAAACAGAATTATTTCTGTCTTGTCCCCCCATTCTCGAAGAATAAGGGTGTGTACCTCTTCTTCCATGGTGACAGCCTTGAAATTTATTATAGTTGTAATTCCAACTAGGGTCGCTAAGGACCTCATATCTATTAGGCGTAGATACATTGTACTGGACATGATCATCCTCTTAATGATGATTTCTGTTTCCACTCCTGTCCCTTGGATAGGGAACTGGTGATCCATAGGAATAATGTCCACCCCAACCTCTAGGCTGATGGCAGTCAGCATCTCTGGGTGGAGACCTATACGGTCTCTTCCCCCCAGACTCTTAATAATCCCTTTGAAAATCTCTGGGTGGAAACCTGTAAGGTCTCCTACCTCTAGGTTCTTGATAGTCCCTTAGAAATCTATAAAAAGTATATTGAATAAGCATTGGCATATTTTATGCAATGATAGAATATTGGTACCTTTACTGCCCTCTAAACCACAAGTCATTTTTCATGGGATTCCACCATTACGTAACTTAAGAAATGCTCAGTGTGTCAAATTAATATTTGTTTACATAAAAGTGTTATGTCCTTTATGTCCACAGCCACCTCTAGGAATCATCTTATAGAATCCTTTGTTACCTGCACCGCTTCCAACGTAGTTTATCTTTTACAGTATCCCTGTGGCCTGCAATATATTGGGAGGACCAACTGTACTCTCCAAGTCAGAATGGGAGAACATATAGGTAACATTAAAAGGGGTTTCAAAGGACATAGTGTCTCCAAACACTATACCATGACACATAATAAGGACCCTAGGGGCACTCTCTTTCTTGGGATTGACAAATTCACCCCCTATTGGCGAGGGAGTGCCACCAGGAGGGAAATTTCCAAACTTGAAACCAAATGGATCTATAATGTCAAGTGTTATGTACCAAATGGGTTAAATATAGATTGGGACATTAATGCCTTAATTAATAATGCCTAATATACATCTCTGTTTCCCCATACTACTGACCTTTTCATTATTCATTGTGTATTAATCTTATTCCTCTCCACTATAATCTTTCAATTTGAAGGGAGCCTAATTAGTAACGTCATTACGGGTTGTTTAGCAACCAAATTAATCTGATATTTATTATTTTGTATTTGTAGTACTTTGTTTTAGTCTCTATTGTTTATTTATTTTATTTTTTCATGTTCAGGTCGCTATTTATATTTATATGTTTTTTTATTAATCTATGGGATTTACCTTATTTAGAGTATATGACTGTCATCTATTTTAATTTATTTAATTTATTATATCATGTTCATAGTTAATTTTTATCTATGTTGTCTTGTAGTTGAGATGTTAACCACTAGATGGCTTTTTGGTGATTCAAGATATCCACTTTGCCATCAATTTGGAATTTTGTACCTTTTCATCAAATTATTTGAAAATATATATGTGGCAATCAGTGTGCCGGACCTCTCATTTTTTAATATATAGGTTTTGTATTTTTGTTTAAATATTTTTAAAGATTTTATTGATGCCGATTTGGCATTTCTCACTAAGTGTTTTGATTTCTGACCTGGATATGATAGATAGGTTTGAATGGCACTGCTTTCTATTTGTATAGCTTCCTCCATTCCTGGATGGTCTATTCCAAATCGAGGCTTGGCTTTGGTTTATTAAAAGCGATGATAAAGGGCAGTCTCCTAGCCCGGGAAGACGTCTGGTTATGACAAAACGTGTCGGGCGGAGCCTCCCTTCTGACATCATTGCGTTGCCCACCATTTTGGAACACCTATGTGTAACGATCGATGCTTTTATATCTTCAGCATTTTGTAAGTGCAATTCTGTTTGTCTAAATAAAGTAGTTGGTTTTACTGCACGATGAGAGGCATCTCTTTATTTTGCATGAGCCAATCTTGATTCCTAACATTGGTATGAAGAGTGTTCACTACTGATTGCAAGATTCAGGGGATTGACTTTCACTTATAAGGACTGTTGGTGTTTCATTTTATCTATGTGGATTCTGAACATTTTATGGTCCATTCATGGACTGTCTGTGATAAATTTCACTTGTGGATTTTGAGCACTTCACTGTGTACATATTAGTTATTATATTTATTTTTATAATATGTTTTTCTCACACTTAGCGCAACATTTATAAATTTTTTACATAACCTAAACCATCCATTGTTCCAAAGAAAGCAAGAAAGCAACAAAACACTGTTGCATGGATTATGGTGTGATATAATAATACTATAGTACAGACCTGATCCTCTAAAGACCACTGGCAAGCATATAGTTCCTCGAGTTCCAGCAGGAGCTAGAAATCATCAAGACACTGCCTGGACACATTGCAGCTCAGCTAGTGATTGGTGCAGTACACTGCAGGAATGTAGATCCAAAGCTCTAAAAAACTGAAGTAGAAACATGTGAAATAATGTCCCCAAATACAAAATGAATACTAGATGTATGGCTACTGAATGCGTATGTCTAATTTTCTGAAATGTTTTTTGAGGAAAAATAAAACTTCGAGCCCATTGCCTACCACAACGGTGTCTCTTTTATCTATTACAAACATTTCATAAACTTTATTAGGACACAGTTTACAGGTTAAAAAAGCACACTGCCTGCCAAACGATGGTGCTCTTAGCACCTGCTCAGGAAGAAAAGTTAATACCCAGTCATAGGGTGTGTAGTGATGTGATAATTTCTTTGCACATTTTCCAGTGTATACTTCTATTATGCAGTGTTTGTTTTGCCCTTTTCCAATATGGCTGCTATGCTGTCTGGGCACTGAGGATGAGGTCATCAGAGAGAGACTTGTGAAAAAGAGGGAAGTGTGGATTTCCTGGGAGAGAGAGAGAACTCAGACTGTAAGTGTTGCAGCCTCCCTTCACTGAGACATGCAGAAAAGACTGTTAATGCTTTAGTGTTCCTGTTTGGAAGATATTTTATGTTAGATGGTTCACTGAATGTTATTTCTTCAATACATGGACTTTCATATACACTGCTGTGTGGATTACTGTCTATGTGGATGATACATTTCTCAGTTGGGATATCACTTATCCACAAGACCCACATGTGTGGAGGCACTAGTGCTTGTTAGAGATCTTGTCCTGATCACACAGATTATAAGGATTCTGCTCCTAAATACTATACAGGTGGAGCCATCATACCCCCAGTAGCCACAAAGAGTGTACAAATAGCACTACAGGTGTAAGCTAAATAGGTGCAAATTGAGTGTGCTGCCTACCTACCACAAGATCATGCCCTTTGCACCTCCTCAGTAAGATTGGTTATTATAGTGTAAAGGGCATCATTTTGTAGTAGGTAGGCAGCATACTCTTTGAATCTTACCAAGAATTACACCCAGCATACAGGACAGAAAAGTGGTACTGTGCAGAGTCCATACATACAAAATAAGAATAGATACTGAGAATTACAGCCAGCATACAGGACAAGAGAAGTGGTACTGTGCATAGTACATACATACAGAATAAGGAACAGATACTGAGAATTACACCCAGCATACAGGAAAAGAGAAAGGACACTGTGCATAGTCTGTACATACAGAATAAGAAGAGATACTAAGAATTACACCCAGCATACAGGACAAGACAAGTGGTACTGTGCATAGTCCATACATACAGAATAAGGAACAGATACTGAGAATTACAGACAGCATACATGCCAAGAGAAGTGGTACTGTGCATAGTCTATGCATACAGAATAAGGAATAGATACTGAGAATTACACCCGGCATACAGGACAAAAAAAGTGGTACTGTGCAGAGTCTATACATACAGAATAAGAAGAGATACTGAGAATTACACCTGGTATACAGGACAAAAGAAGTGGTACTGTGCAGAGTCCATAAATACAGAAAAATAACAAATACCGAGAATTACAACAGGCATACCAGACAAGGGAAGTGGTACTGTGCAGGGTCTATACATACAGAATACTGTAAGAACAGATACTGAGAATTACACCCATCTTACAGGACAAGAGAAGTGGTACTGTGGAGAGTCCATACATACAGAAGAAGAACAGATACTGAGAATTACACGGCATACAGGACAAGAGAAGTGGTACTGTGCAGAGTCCATACATACAGAATAAGGAACAGATACTGAGAATTACACCCAGCGTACAGGAAAAGAGAAGTGGCACTGTTTATAGTCTATACATACAAAATAAGAAGAAATACCAAGAATTACACCCAGCATACAGGACAAGAGAAGTGGTACTGTGCCTAGTCTATGCATACAGAATAAGGGACAGATACTGAGAATTAGACCTGACATACAGGACAAAAGAAGTGGTACTGTGCAGAGTCTATACATACAGAATATGCAGAGATACCAAGAATTGCACCCAGCATACAGGACAAGAAAAGTGGTACTGTGCAGAGTCCATACTTACAGAATGAGAACAGATACTGAAAATTACACCTAGCCTACAGGAAAAGAGGAGTGGCACTGTGCATAGTCTATACATACAGAATAAGAAGAGATACCAAAAATTACGCCCAACATACAGGACAAGAGAATTGGTACTGTGCATAGTCTATACATACAGAATAAGGAACAGATACTGAGAAATACAGCCAGCATACAGGACAAGAGAAGTGGTACTGAGCAGAGTCCATACTTACAGAATGAGAACAGATACTGAGAATTACACCCAGCATACAGGACAAGAGGAGTGGTACTGTGCAGAGTCCATACATACAGAATAAGAACAGATACTGAGAATTACACCCAGCGTACAGGAAAAGAGGAGTGGCACTGTCCATAGTCTATACATACAGAATAAGAAGAGATACCAAGAATTACACCCAACATACAGGACAAGAGAATTGGTAATGTGCATAGTCTATACATACAGAATAAGGAACAGATACTGAGAATTACACTCGGCATACAGGACAAAAGAAGTGGTACTGTGCAGAGTATATACATACATAATAAGAAGAGATACTGAGAATTACACCTGGTATACAGGACAACATAAGTGGTACTGTGTAGAGTCTATACATACAGAATAAGAAGATATTCTGAGAATTACACCTGGTATGCAGGACAAAAGAAGTGGTACTGTGAAGAGTCCATACATAGAGACTACTGTAAGAACAGATACTGAGAATTAGACTGGCATACAGGACAAAAGAAGTGGTACTGTGCAGAGTCTATACATACAGAAAAATAACAAATACCGAGAATTGTTAAAATATGTTAAAAACTGTTGATATAATGAATAAATAAAATGACAAGTGAAATAGTGAACAGGTGATGGTATAGATACACAAGGTGAGTAAAAATGACTCAAAGTCCCAACTAATACCATAAAAACATAAAAGATATAAAGTTCTGGTGATCCAGTAAACGGATGAATGGATGATATCACTGTTCCATAAGCACAGGGTGTTCAAATTGGTAACGAATAAAGTGCAGGTGACTTCTTAGTGCTGTAAATGAAGTATGCTTGCACTTACCAGAAGCGTAAAGAATATGCGCATATAATAAATATCAAATCACAATCCGGGACCTCACAGTCATCGTAATCATGGTCATCAGAAGGTTAGGGGGGTCACCAATGGTTCGCACACATCAGGTAGCTCTCCAAACATCATAATGGACCAGAATCCAGTGAAGATGAAACACGCGGATACTCCCCTAAGCGATTCCAGTTGTTTAGGTGATTCACACCCAGAGGTATTATTCCAACCTTAGGGTGGCTCAAAAATATTGAAAAAGCCACCCAAAAACAAAAAGTGTATTATAGTGTAGTCTGTTTATTATAAATCAATTAAAATTTACCTTAGGTCCATCACAAACATGAAACCATGACTGGATATAAAAAGCAAAATAATGCTTAAATGGTAAGAAACAAACCAAATATCATGGGTAAGTAATGCCAGATTCGGCCACTGAGCCAAAATAGAGATGAGAAAATAAATGTATGAGAAGCAGTAACATAACTGGCCACTAGGCCCACATGTAGTCAACGTCAGTCTGACAGGGCTAATATCTGCCGCGTTTCGTGTAAAACACGTTATTTTATTTTTTTGATAATGTGCACACATGCATGGGTTAACTGCTGCATGGCAGGCTCTGCCCACACTGCATGGGTTAACTGCTCATTTTGTCTAGGGGTGAACACAGGGCTTATACTCATCCAATCCTTTGATCACTCCCCCAAGTGAACTGTTGCTGCCGTCCTCACGTTTGGGATTAGTTATGGGTGTGATGGCGTCCGGAACAGTCCACTGCACAAGACCACTAGACAACAGGGGGAAGGAGTGACAGGGCCCGGTCTTGCGCTGGGAGGATTAGAATAGTCGGGTCACACGCCAGGTCATCAACAGTAGGTCAGATCCAATAGGGGACATGCGGAAGAGAGGTCAGGCAAAGCAAGGGTCCGGGCAGGAGAATTCAGCAGTGGTCAGGTACAATCCGGGTCAGCAACTTACAGGTACAGGTTCAGATTCAGGATACAGGATACAGGGCAAGGACAAGACCAGAAGGCACTGAATGACAGCTCAGGGCCGTTTAAATATCGCGCCCTGTGCTGCCATTGGTGCCCAGCGGGCGGCCGCGGCTCCTACTGCGCATGCGCGAACTCACGCGCCGCGGCCGGCCCGGACCTAGAGCCCGCGTCCCTGCACAGGGCGGCATACTGCGCCTGCGCCGGGACCATCGCGGCGGGGATCGAGGGGATCCCTGACATTGCCCCCCCCCTACGGGCAACCTCCGGATGCCCACCCGATCTCTCCACCACGGGTGGTCACGAAGAAACCGCCGGACAAGTCTGGGTGCATGGACATTATGGGCTGGTTCCCAAGAATTGTCCTCGGGGCCATAGCCCTTCCATTTTATAAGAAATTGGGTCTGGCCCCCCCTTCTTCGGCACTTCAGGATCGTTTCCACCTCATATTCTTCTTGTCCCTCCACCGTTATGGCCTCCGGAGGTCTGGATTCTCGTTCTGGGAAGGCATCCGGGATCACAGGTTTAAGTAAGGACACGTGGAAAACAGGATGAATTTTGAATGTTTCAGGGAGGGTAAGTTCATATGTTACCTCGTTGATCATTCAGCAGCTGATTACTGACTTCTTATAGGACAGTCAAAAAGGGCATTGTAAAAAATATTCAGTCCAGAGGGAATAAATAGGTCCAATGAATTCTTTTGGCTAGACAGACATCCAGCTGGGGGAAACTTCTAGTGTCTTGGGCTCTAAGGGTTAATGCCTCTTACAGCTCCTTGCAACCGATCATGGGAGACACAGGCAACAAAGGAAGAAAACAGCGTGCAAGGGGCGGACTGACAACTCATGGGGCCCCCGGGCAATAGGGGATCATGGGGCCCCTGTGTCCTTGCCCAAACTCAAAAAAGCCTATGAAAAAGATACCAGGGGCATCTCATGGGGCCCCCTACTGACCCCGGGCCCTCGGGCAGTGCCCGAGTTTCCAAATGGTCAGTCCGCCCCTGCAGCGTGCAAAGAAGCAACAGTAAAATAATACTTTCATGAGGCTAAAACATAGTAGAAACTTACAAATCAATGTAGGTGTAACAGCCAGGAACATCCTGTCACAAGCTGAGGCACGCTGCATAGACCGGACTCATCATACACAACCTAACTCCGCTCTGAGCTGACAGGGGGAACCACAAGGCATGAAGGCTGGAGACAAGAGCTCCTAGCACACAGGACTGAAAATGAGACAGCGGAAAGGGAGGCAGGCAACATGTCTCCATGTGGACAGCCCCTCTCTCAAGCCTTAAGAAAGGGGCTGTTCACCTGGAAACGCACTGCCCGCCAAGCAATCCCTGGGAGGTAGGCCCAAGAGGTGTGGCTGGGAAGAAGATAAATGTTTGGGAAGGTCTCTTCAGAGCTCTCTTTTCTTGGGCCTCTGCCCCTGGGAGGCAGCTTGTGTTACTGAAGAGATGTTGTTATCAGGCCTCAGCATGTGCTTGGCTGAGGGTCTGAAGGAGATTAGATTAAGGAAAATTTGCTGGAGAATACTACCTTAGGAACTAGAAGAAGAATGTCCCCTTTCACTGAAGAGTATTGAAGGTAAGCTGGTTGGGGAGCTATCTCAGGACATTTTGAGTAGAACCTTTTGCCTCGATATCCAGGTGTGCCTGTGCATTGAGGGTTAGACACCAGTGGTTTCTACAAGGACTGTGACTGATCTTACAGTACCAGAAGGCCATGACTGAGCCTAGAGGAGGGCCCTCCCCGCTGGAAGAAATTTGCAGGCATCTATCTAACCTGACGCAGGCCGTAGCAGCCCTGCAGGATAAATGTATGCAGCTGGAGAACCGCTTCCAGACCTGCTCCCTATCTGACCCAGCCCCAGAGGCCCCAGTTTCTGCACCCCCGGCTGCTCTTGAGCCAGCATCAGGGGCCTCCGCCCCGCTACCTATGGCGGAACCCCGGGTACCCCTACCGGAGCGTTTTCACGGGGACCGCACACGCTTCAGGTCATTCCGTGAGTCCTGCCTCCTATTTTTTGAACTTCAACCCCGTACCTTTTTGACCGAATCAGTGAAGGTGGGATTTATAATCTCACTGTTGCAGGGCGAACCCCAAGATTGGGCCCATCGGTTAAGGGGAAACAATGACCCACACCTAGGAACAGTCAAGGACTTCTTTGAGGCGATGGCCATCCTATATGATGACCCGCAGCGGGCTGCTTCTGCCGAAGCAATCTTATACACACTCCGACAGGGCCGTCGGGCGGCAGAGGAATACGCCTCAGATTTTAGGCGCTGCATGGGGGACACTCGCTGGAACGAGTTTGCTTTGTTGCACCAGTTCCGCATGGGGCTATCAGAACCCCTAAAGGATGAGCTGGCCCGGGTAGAGGTTCCTGAATCATTAGAGGACCTAATTGCCCTGACGATAAAGATTGACCGACGACTGCGGGAACGCAGGTTTGAGAGGTCCGGCCAGGGTCGTGGAAACAACTGGGGTCCATTCCTAGGCCCCAGCCAACCACCCAGACCAAGTATCCAGAATCCACTCCCAGGAGATGTTCCAGAACCCATGCAACTAGGCCTGGCTCGGCCCAAATTATCGCCAGAAGAACACCAGCGGAGACGCTCGCAGAACCTCTGCCTCTACTGCGGGGAAGCCGGTCATATGGTACGATCCTGCCCTCAGAAAATGAGTAAGTGTACCTCTTGTTCTTCCTTGTCTATTGGCAATGTCAGTCCTTCCCAATACTTAGTTGTACCCCTCTCCTTTCAGCTTCCCGAAAGGACCGTGGAAGTGACAGCCATAATTGATTCGGGGGCATGCAGTTGTTTTCTGGATTTAGACTTTGCTCGTCAACAGAAAATTCCCCTCCAACCCAGAAAGAGGGGTTTTAACATATTTTTGGCAGATGGTTCCCAGATAAAATCAGGAGTGGTTAATCAGGAAACTCCCCCCATTGCCACTACCATTGCCAACCAACACCAGGAATTCCTCCGCCTGGATGCCATTGCGTCACCTCTGTTCCCAGTCATTTTGGGGCTCCCTTGGTTACGGGCCCATAACCCCCAAATTGACTGAGAAACCGGGTCAATCTTGTTCCCTTCCCCATACTGTCAGGAACACTGTCGCACTTCAGGCCCGGCAGGCCCCCAGGTCCTCCTATGCTCCGAGGGGGATTCTGATCTGAAACAGGTTATTCCCACAGAATATCATGAATTCCTGGACGTGTTCAGTAAACGGGGAGCAGATGCCCTGCCCCCCCACCGCCCGTATGACTGTCCCATTGACCTGTTACCCGGCTCTGAGATTCCTTTTGGGCGAATTTTTCCCCTATCGGAACTTGAATTGGGGGCCCTGAAGGAATACATAGAGGACAGTCTCCAGAAGGGGTTCATCCGTCCCTCCACTTCACCAGCAGGGGCGGGGATCTTCTTCGTGGAAAAAAAAGACAAATCTCTGAGACCATGTATAGACTACCGGGAGCTGAACAGGGTCACGATTAAAAATCGTTACCCATTACCGTTAGTGCCAGAGTTATTTCAGAGCCTGAAGGCTGCGGTCATATTTACTAAACTTGATCTAAGGGGGGCGTACAACCTAGTTCGCATAAGGGAGGGGGACGAGTGGAAAACTGCGTTCCGTACACGGTTTGGGCACTTTGAATACCTGGTCATGCCATTTGGTCTGTGCAATGCACCAGCCACATTTCAGCATTTCGTAAACGATATTTTTAGGGATTACCTAGACATTTTCGTTATCGTTTACCTGGACGATATACTGATTTTCTCATCCTCCCTGAAGGATCACAGGATACATGTGGCAAGGGTGTTGGGGCGGTTACGTCAGCATGGGTTATACGCCAAGGCAGATAAGTGTTGCTTTGAGCAACCTAGCATTACGTTCCTGGGGTTGATTATCTCCACCGCGGGGGTCGCAATGGACCCTCAGAAAGTCTCGGCGATTTTGGAGTGGCCGGTACCCGCGGACAAAAAAGGCGTCCAGCGGTTTATCGGTTTTGCGAATTTCTACCGGAAGTTCATTAAGAACTTCTCGGGTCTGGTCTCCCCCATAACTCAGTTGACCAAGCTTGGAACCCGGTTCAGATGGACGCCGGAGGCTCAGGAAGCCTTTGAGGCCTTCTGGTACTGTAAGGGACCGCCTGGCGACACCACTAGCACTCCACTAATCAGGCGTCCCCAGCGCACGGAGTCTAAGTCCCAGAGTACTTGTTCACCAGAGCCCCTGATGGTGGGGATGGACTTGGAGTACCCCGGGACCAGGTCGTGCTTACTGAGGATACCCGTCAGTGGTAGGGGTGGTCGCCAGGGGCTCCCACGGGAGAGAGCCTGATATGAGGAGGTCTGGGAACCCCGCTGAGAGGAATGGATGGATGGCGGAGCAAGTGCAGAGTCAGGCAAGCCGGGTCGGTAACGGGGAGGACAGCACGGTACAAGGCAGCGGGCAGAGAATAGTCGGGTCACACGCCAGGTCATCAACAGTAGGTCAGATCCAATAGGGGACATGCGGAAGAGAGGTCAGGCAAAGCAAGGGTCTGGGCAGGAGAATTCAGCAGTGGTCAGGTACAATCCGGGTCAGCAACTTACAGGTACAGGTTCAGATTCAGGATACAGGATACAGGGCAAGGACAAGACCAGAAGGCACTGAATGACAGCTCAGGGCCGTTTAAATATCGCGCCCTGCGCTGCCATTGGTGCCCAGCGGGCGGCCGCGGCTCCTACTACGCATGCGCGAACTCACGCGCCGCGGCCGGCCCGGACCTAGAGCCCGCGTCCCTGCACAGGGCGGCATACTGCGCCTGCGCCGGGACCATCGCGGCGGGGATCGAGGGGATCCCTGACACAGAGGAGATATTTAGAGTCTGATAGAACCCAGAATTCTCAAAAAAGAATATATGACAATGCCCATTGAAGTTATAGGGGATATTTGCATTCCCCGTGATAGTAATAAGAGTGATAAAAAAATGGAAAAGGACAGTGTAAAAATAATCTAAAAAATCAAAATAACTTAAAAAAAAAATCACCCTCGCCCCCCCCCCCCAAAAAGCCCTGCATGCGCAAGCTTTGACCCTGTCCCAGTATGTAAACAGTGGTTGCACCATGCATGTGAGGTATTGCCACGAACGTCAGATCAATGGCAGTAGTTCTAGCACTAGACCTCCTCTGTAAATCTAAAATGGTAGCTTGTAAAGGCTTTTAAAGTGTTGCCTATGGATATTAAAAATGTATGCAGTTTGTTGCCATTGCACGGGGCATGCACAGTTTTAAAGCATGTCATGTTTGGTATATATTTACTCAGAATACCATAATATTTTATAAATGAAAATCCTCCTGCGCTTATGGAAGTGACCTACAAATTAGCAGCCAACATTTAAAACTGATACCTCAACAGTGTATAACAATATTTCCGAAAATTAGTGCAGCGCTCTTACCCTAAAATAATCCTCCCAAAAACATATATAATAAATATATACCAACCTATATAAAAACAAAATGTGCGTCAAGTGCTCAAACAAACAAGTGACCTGTAGTCACCCTCGTGCCCTAAAACCGGTGTATTAACTTAATGTCATAAATATATATACATAATAGGTGACAATAATTCATATATATATTTTAAACATAAACCAAAAAAGACCCCTATATCAGGGGATATACTGAATGTGACCAGTGACAAAATGTGATCACACAGGAAAATCACTTAAAACTCCAAACAAATGTAATTGTCCATCAACAAGTGCTTCAAACAACACAAAACACATGCAATGTGACAGTAGTGATGGTATCGGTGAAAGTGTCAGCACACTTTAATCCTCAACGGCTAGATTGCCTCCTCACCTCCCTTATCTAATCCAAAATCATTGAGGGAATTCAAACTAGCATGGGGGGGGGGGGGACAAACGGGGAACTTGGAACTTATGTCACAAATGCAATATATCACAAGCAGGAGACTGCAGACTTGGCTGGTTTAAATCAGGTTTGATCTCCACCCAGAGATGGCCACATCAATCACCTTGCAGGTTGACAAACAGACAGGGAGAATGTATCACAACTAAAACCAGGATGCTGGAATACCACCAGAAACTGTGATGGAGCAGGAGAGCTACACGCTCCTGACAATCTGGTTGTTAAAGCAGAGGATACATAAAGTTTCCTCTGGCAGTTTTGGATGTGAAATTGTGAAATTTATTTAATAAGTAATTCATCATTAATATACTATACAATGCATAAGTGTTATCACTCTTATAAGTTGTATCATTTATCTACCTATGAAATTCCTGATTGTTATCCCAATGGTTTGAAAATTATATTAGACTACCTATCCCCTTAGTGCTGTCTATTTTAACCACCATTTGGCCAAATTACAATTAGTCTGACCTAGTCAAGGACCTTGTGTATTGGGCTTCCTGTGCACAAATAGTAAGTATTTACAGGGTAATTGGATGTACACCCAAGTCTTGTGGCCAGAATGGCCTTGTAACCTAACATACATCAAATAGACTGTTCTACATAAAAAGGAAGATATATATAAGAAAAATTAACTTTAAAATGTATGAACTACGGTTTAAATAACAACACTAAATAGATTATAACAATGTCTTCCAAATACTATGAAATCTATAGGGTGAAGTCTAGCAAACAGAAATTTTAGATTTCTACTGGTGGTTAATGTGCTTATAATACAAAGACATAATCGTACCAGAAAATATAAAATAATAGAAAAAGCACAATCTAAACACCCACTTTCAGTAATTAATAGATTAGTATCACAGGCTGTGATTCCTAGAGGAAATAAAATAAAATACAGAAGTACTTTCATTTTAGAAACTTTTTTTGCAGTGGCTGCAGTCTCTCTAAATGTCTTTTCCTTCAAGCTTTACAGGGGGGTGGCCACATATACATAACATGGGCACTTGTATCATGGCTTCAAACGTGTTTCACTTAACTGCATATTGAGATTCTACCAAACTGTTAAGATCTGAAAATGAGCAACAGCATGACTTGCAGCTGCTGGGGGAAATAGAGTTTTGTATGAGGGACTGTGACAAACAAAATGTAAGGTCTATGTCTTTCTGACATTCTGACCATGAATTTCCAGTTTCTGCCATCACTTTAGCAGTCCTGTTTATAATTATTCCATTGAGTCTCTCCACCCTACCACTACTCTGAGGGTGATAGAGAGTTTGAAAGACCTGTTGTATTTCCAATATACTGAAAACATCTTGTAAGACATTTCCTGTAAATTGAGTTCCTTTATCACGCTTTATAGTTTCTGGGATTCTAAAAGCAACTTTTGTCCTGTGACCTTTGCAGTAGCATTTGCACTGGCCATGCCTCTGGCCACCATCAAGAAAACATGCCCACACTGACAAGTACATACTCAAAAGATCCTGACTTGGACATCTGGATATAATCAGTTTGTAAACTTCTGAAATGGGTAGCTTTTGGTAACACCTTAGCTGGCATGGGAAAGTTCCCCCATGGGTTACCAATGGCAGAAGTAAAACAAAAAGTAGTGTATTTTTAGTAATCGTGAGCCCTGAAACTATCCAATGCATGTTACTAAGATGTGTCAAGCTGACCAATATTGGGAAAAGAGTGTCTGGCAGACATAAAAACAATATTTTTCCAAAGTCCTGATTCCTCAGTTGCTGGCCCCATTATGGACCACTTGCTCTTCTTAAGAGGTGGGGCACCGCCTAGATAGTATTGAATCCAACATGGATGAGACACTCCATAGAGTGTCTCAGACTTACATAGAATTCTACAATGATTACTGACCTACAAAATATCTTGGAGGAGGCCTATATCAACTTTAGGATTAGGGACATGCCAGAGAAGGCACCTTACCTTCTATCACTAATTCTCTCATGCATTCAGCTGTACCAGACAATAATACATTTCATATGGAGATAGATCGCATTCATGGAGCCTTGGTAATCCTAAAACTGGAGGGTCCCCTCTAGGGGTGTGATTTTCAAACCACACTTTTTTGTGATTAAAGAAGTGGTCATGCATTATGCCAGGGAGCACCTTGATTTGGAGGTTCATGGCCATAAAATACAAATCTTTGCAGACATTTCTCACATTACTATCCAGAAGAGCCTTTAAACCCTTTCTATTTTTCATCTACAGTTCACCTTTACAGTGTTACTAAACCCACAACAGTAAACTCAGTCTGTATATGCTGAAAAGCATGCTTTACTCACTGTGGAACCTAAGGGGTTAATCCTCTGCATTGTGTAAAAAGGGTGTTTGATCCTTTTTTTCTCTGTTCCTCCCCTTTTTCAAGTGACCACCTCTCATCTCCAGACTGAACCATAGGCATATACATGCTCAGTTTGGTGTGTATTGCTAGAGAGGTTTTTTTTTTTTCGGTAGAGTGCATGTGATTAGCACAGGGACAATCAGCACTGTCCAGACAGGTCAGGAGATTTCCATCCTCTTAGAGCAGAAAGAAAACTCCTCCTGCAAGATTAAGCCAGTGGTGGGCTGGACACAGATAGAAGTCACAAGACTGCTCTAGCTGCTGATGAGAAAAGGTATTTAGCAGTTTATATTTACTAAAATAATTGCACTTCCATGTTCTGTGTACTGTGGGAGACCAGATAGAGTGAATACAGGGTCCAGGGTTTAGTAACAATTTAAAGGCAAATATTATTCTTTCTCCATGTTTCCTGACAGCGAGAAAATTGGGATACAATTGGGCTTTATATCTTACAGTCCTTCCTCCAGGAGCCAATCTCATTTCAGTGGACCTCCTCCATCTCTTTCACCACTCCGCTTCACCTCGCCATCAAAGACAGCCAAGATTTCTCATCCTTTCACTTGAAGATTTTCTACTACCTTGTTTTTGTGACAAATTGAACCTACTTACTGGTGGTTTCTCAGAGGTCCCTGTTTAGGACATTAGCCACATTTTTTTTTCCTGTTGGGGTTATGTATATGTATACACTCTGGTAACTTTGTTTTCAAGTTTGTTTGTTTTTTGTGGCCTCACTAGTTAGATTTTGGCCGAAATGTTTTGCAACTGTTTGCATTGTATATTAACTACTATGATCAGCCTCTGGAGAGGGCTCAAGTGGCTAATTAGTTTTGATATAACAAATAATGTCAGGTGATGTCTATGCACTCCAGGGCCATCTTTAATATTGAGTGGACCCTGGGCAAACATTTTATTGGGCCCCCCTACAATTTCACTCTCCACCTGCTCTGAGATATACTATAAATAGCAGATGGACTCAAAATAAGTTTATTTGGCAGATCAGGCAGCAATTGCAATTGGCTGCTGTAGATTACAGCATATATTTACAGCTCACTGACTGGTTGGTAGAGATTACAGCACACATTATGGCTCACTGATTAGTTGCTAGAGCTGCTGTAACCTCTAGCAATCAATAAGTTGGTGGTAATGATGTGCAAAAACCAATAGCAACCGATCAGTGAGCAGTAATAATGTGCAGTATCCTCTAGCAACCAGTGAGCGGTAATAGTGTGCAGTAACCTCTAGCAACCAATCAGTGATCTGCTGTAATTTGTAGCAGCCAATCAGTGAGCAATAATGATGTGCAATAACCTCTGCCAACCAAGCAGTGAGCCGTAATGATGTGCAAGAACCTCTAGTAGCCAATCAGTGAGCGGTATTGATGTAGAACAGGCTGATGGTAGGCTCAGTGACCACAGTTGCCTCTGAAAGTCCTGCTGTTGGGTGGTCCTGATGGTGGGTGGAATATCAGGGGGGACATGATATACAAATGAATGCTGCCAATATTTACATATGAATGCCCCCCCCCACTATTTACATATCAATGCAGCTGGTCCGCCTCTATTTTCATATGAACACCAATTATTTATATGTGAATGCTGACATGGTCTGCATGTGAGTCATGGCATTAGGACAGAGCTAGGAAGCTTAAGTGACAGCATTTCACACTTAGATATTGGGACACAGTGGGTGATTTGGTTTGTCTATAATTATTTTTGTCATTCATCATGTCCTCCTTAGCATCTGAAAATGTTACAATTTGGCTGCAGTCCCATAATGTACAGGAACTGGGGTCCCCTACCAAATGCATTCAAATATTTACATGTTATAGGGCTATGGGGGTGGATGTCCTTGCCCTCCAGGAGACCCACTTTGCCCCTTCCTTTGTTCTCCATTATATTCATAAGGACAACCCTACCTGTTTTTACACAAATGCTTCCAAGAAAAAGAGGGGAGTGGCGTTGTGTTTCTCCTGATGTCTTTCCTTTTCTGCCACTTAAGTACTTTGGAACAAGGAAGGTCGTGAAGGTCATGTGATTTTAGCTGGGGATTTGAATTTAGCTCTGGACCACATCTTGGAAAAATCCTATCTTGCTAAGCTTAAGTCCCCTACCAAACAAAGATTTGCACAAGTATTGTATCACTATGATCTGGTTGATGCCTGGCAGGAGTCCAATCTACCTCTTGACACTATTCCCATGGGCTCATAATCTCTACTCTTGTATTGACCATGTTTTTCTGCCCAAATTGCTCTTGGCCAAAATAATCTTGACACATTTGTCTGACCATGATCTAATATTCGTAACACTTTCTAATATGGCAGCTAGATTGGCCAAACCGCATTGGAAACTGAATGAGTCTTTGCTAGGTAATTAATTTTACTGTTTAGATAAGGTCACCCATCTGAAAAATTATTTTGATACTAATAAAGCAGAGGACACCTCCCTTGCTATCAACTGGGAGGTGTAGAAAGCTTCATTGAAATGTTTCCTAATTCAGTTTTCGTCTAGACTTAAAAGGGCCAGGGAGTAATTGATTTCTTCCAAATCTAGGGAACATGAAGATATTGTTGCCCAACACAAGAGTTCTCCATACTCCACCTTACTTAGTAAACTTTAACAGACTTGTATGGAACCTAATACTTGTCTTACCAGGAAAGCAGAGAAACAATTATCCTGGACGAACCACAAAACTTCTGCGTCGGCTCTTCCAAAAATTAAATTAACAGGGGTTCCCTTTCTCAGGACCCCTATGAAATTCTTCATGAGTTTCATAATTTGTATGCATCCTTATACAGCCCACCCCAGAGGGACATTTCGGAGGCTACTCGTAATTTCTTCATGTCTCTACCTCTTCCCCTTCTCTAGGAGGTAACTGTCACAGGCGGGTGCCCACACTAAAGGGAGGACAACTCCACAGAAGTGGGAGCAGGTACCGGTCAAATTCAGGTACCCACTCCCTCTCCCTCCCCAAAGGTCCACAGTCTCTTGGTCATCCCCTGTACTGTATGCAGTCTCTGGTCATCCCCTGTACTGTATGCAGTCTCTGGTCATCCCCTGTACTGTATGCAGTGTCTTGGTCATTTCCTGTACTGTCTGCAGTCTCTTGGTCATCCCCTGTACTTTCTGCAGTCTCTGGTCATCTCCTTTATTGTGTCCGCAGTCTCTGGTCATCTTCTGTACTGTCTGCAGTCTCTGGACATCTCCTCTATTGTGTCCGCAGTCTCTGGTCATCTGTACTGTGTCTGCAGTCTCTGGTCATCCCCTGTACTGTGTCCACAGTCTCTGGTCATCCCCTGTACTGTGTCCGCAGTCTCTGGTCATCTCCTGTACTGTGTCCGCAGTCTCTGGTCATCTCCTGTACTGTGTCTGCAGTCTCTGGTCATCTCCTGTACTGTGTCCGCAGTCCCTGGTCATCTCCTGTACTGTGTTTGCAGTCTCTGGTCATCTCCTGTACTGTGTCCGCAGTCTCTGGTCATCTCCTTTACTATGTACGCAGTCTTTGTTCATCTCCTGTACTGTATCTGCAGTCTCTGGTCATCTCCTGTACTGTATCCGCAGTCTCTGGTCATCTCCTGTACTGTGTTCGCAGTCTTTGGTCATCTCCTGTACTGTGTCCGCAGTCTCTGGTCATCTCCTGTACTGTGAACGCAGTCTCTGGTCATCTCTTGTACTGTATCTGCAGTCTCTGGTCATCTCCTGTACTGTATCCGAGGTCTCTGCTCATCTCCTGTACTGTGTCCGCAGTCTCTGCTCATCTCCTATACTGTGTCCGCAGTCTCTGCTCATCTCCTATACTATGTCCGCAGTCTCTGGTCATCTCCTGTACTGTGTCCGCAGTCTGGTCATCTCCTGTACTGTGTCCGCAGTCTCTGGACATCTCCTGTACTGTGTCTGCAGTCTCTAGTCATCTCCTGTACTGTGCAGTCTCTGGTCATCTCCTGTACTATGTCAGCAGTCTCTGGTCATCTCCTGTACTGTGTCCGCAGTCTCTGGTCATCTCCTGTACTGTGTCCGCAGTCTCTGGTCATCTCCTGTACTGTGCAGTCTCTGGTCATCTCCTGTACTATGTCAGCAGTCTCTGGTCATCTCCTGTACTGTGTCCGCAGTCTCTGGTCATCTCCTGTACTATGTCTGCAGTCTCTGGTCATCTCCTGTACTATGTCCGCAGTCTCTGGTCATCTCCTGTACTGTGTCTGCAGTCTCTGGTCATTTCCTGTACTATGTCTGCAGTCCGTTGGTTCAGAATATTTTTTTTCTTGTTTTACTATTCGAAAACCTAGGCGCGTCTTATGGTCAGGTGCGTCTTATGGAGCGAAAAATACGGTAATTAACAGTAAGCTAATTAACAGCCAGGCACCCAGACAAGCCAGGGAGCCCATCCAGACAGCTCGGCACCTCCAACCCTGAATACACCAAGTCCATTACACATGCTGTATTTTTGGTGCTTTCTTTCACTTGTATAATCTGTCCATCATAAGACAAAACTCATACAATATTCAGACAGTCTGAAAAATTGGAATTCATCTATCTTTATAGATTTCTTGAGGGAGATTGTTGATAAATATTTCTGTCCAAAGTGGAGGAGCTTATCCAACCCAGTCTGCATGAAGGCTACCATACTTCCTCTGACCATTAACCTGTATAAGTTTAATATTACACTATTCCATCCACTCCAGAAGGGAATCTGTAATATCTTTATTCAGAGAAATAATCCAAGCCTCACTCTCCACGTTCATCGCATTATAGTCCATTATTAGAGAATGATATGCTCTCCATGGGCTATAATCAGTGGGTAGAAGGCTAGCCCCTAGTCCCCTCCAAAAGCCCCTGTCCTGGTTGGGTCTGTCACATATAGTATATGCTCCTGGTAGCACAAATTACTATCGCTAAACATTGGCAGCGACCAGTTGTACCATTTGACTATGTGAAGCATAAGCTTAATTGGATTATGGTCAGTGACAAACTCACCTGTATCCTCCATAAGAACACTAAGAAATTCGACAGAACGTCTGATCCATGGATTCAGTATTTTTCAGTTCCTTAGCTGATTCTTAGCTGACCTCTTCCCCCCCCCCCCCCCCCCACCACTTTTTTTTTTCCTTTCTTCTTCTCTACATTTTTTTTATCAATTTCACCTTCTTGATGAAGGTTGCGGGACCCTTTGGGGCCCCTATTACGATTATACTCTCAGGTATGGGGACACTATTTTTCTTAAATTTTTTGGTCTCTTGTCCCTCTTCCTACCCCCCTTTATTGGCTTCACCTTCCCTGGTGTATTGATTAACCTTACCACTCCTGTGGCTGTCTACATGATTGTTAATGTGGTTAGAAGTGGAAATTCCTGATAATTTGCCTATGTGCTTCCTGCCTTCCTAGGCTTTTGTTTATTGTACATTTTTCCTATTTAAACCACCTGATTGATTCTTGTCCTCATTTTGACATAAATTCCATGTAAGCACAACCACAACCACTGCTAGCTCCAGCTGGTATAATGAAGTCAGCACAAGCTTTGAACCCAATGCCATTCTTAAGGGGTTGGCTAGATGTGCTGACACTTTCTTTAAATAAACTGCAAATCTGTGTGTCACCTCTCAATGTTGACTGCACAGTGAACAATACATCATATTTAATCTTTTAAAATCATATGGAATCCATAAAAGCCTAAATATATTTGATAGACAAGAAAACGTATCTTTAATTCAACATAAAATAAATTTTAAAAACAAAAAAGAAAATACATTTTCATTTCAACCTGGGAGCTCCCTATCACCATCTTGTGGTCAAATTTCATAATGGCCCTCTCCTCAATGTAAAATCACCATTCAAAGACAGCACTCATTACAAAAGTGCACATATATACATACATAAAAAATTTTTAAATATTTTTTTTGTAAAAAAAAACTTAAACCATATGATAGATTAACTATTCTTGATAAAACTTTTTAAATCCCATTCTACGTTAAAACGTAAAGGGACATAAAGATTTTTAATCACATAGTTTTGTTTCCAAGAGAGAGACCCCCTTATGTGAGATTACTTCCTCCCCAGTGTTTTGTATATTTATCAATACCTATCACTTTTGGACTGGAGGGATCTTTTTTATGATGCATGGCATAATGTTTTGAAAAACTGTGGTTACGGTTCTTCTGTTGCTGGATCACACAGTCATTGGCAGGGTCCACATAATCACAGGCACTTGGTCCAGCCAGCATAGGAAGTGATGTTACATCTTGTTCGTAGACCACTAGGTTCATTTGAAACTTGGTGATGGTGACAGCTCAGTTGGTCTGAATTTTCATAATCACTATTCCATCCCAAACAACCAATAGCCTACACAACAACCCATGCAAATGTTGCCACACTGTTTTGTTTTACAACTGGCATGCCTGGGGAAGAAGAGTCACACTGAGGTCAATATTCTTTCAGATTTTGGAGGGCAAATGAGAGGTGACTGACACCATGCAATCTTGTGCCAGGAAAGGTCTTGTGTGACACTGGCTTTGGCTGTCCATACATTATACAATTTTCTTGTACAATTTTCCTTTAGATTTACCAAAACCATACAATGTGCAGTCAAACCTAAACACTTTCAATTTGTATACAGTCAGTAAGGCTCTTGCACTACATAGTTGAAGGTAAAGCTAAAGAAAATTGAACAAGAAAATTGTATAATGTATGGCCAGCTTATATCTGCTGTTTGCCCTTTGGCAGGGAATGTTCACACATGTGCCTTGCCTGGCACACATCCTCAATCTATTGGTGTAGCAATTTTTAATTTAGTACCCTGACTTCCATGATGTGCTGTGGCAGGCCAGAAGAGTGTGTTGCTACTTCAGGTGGTGGTCCTACCCAGCCACTGCTTGCAGGCTGAAATTCGGCAGCAACACCATCCTCTTGCCAACTACTTGTGAAAATATTGGACAAGGACTGGCTGTGGAGACCTGGGGTATTTTTTACCATGTTAGTAGCACCTCATTTAGTATACACATTCCATGTTTTCACCATTTAATAACGTGACCAGAATTCCTAACCCTGACAAGGTGTGGATCAGCAACATAATTCCTCTAGCATTCCTGCTGGAGCACAACCAGAGGAAAAGGATGAGTTTCTGCTGTCTCAGTCAGGGCCCACTTTTTCCTGTTTCTGTCTTTGTAAGGCAGTACCAGTCACCAAAGGAGCTTGAGGAAGAGGATTACGGTCCTTTCCAGTGAGGAAGAAAAGGACACAGGCCAGGCTTCTAGGGATACAACTTACCCCATCCAAACACTGGGAATTGTACTTGGGTAGAATGAGATGATTAAGGACAACATTGCCTTCAACAGCATCGAGGACTTGGATTCCCCTGCCACTGGAAGTTTGTGGCAGATTTGCTCAATCTCACTGCAGTGACTATGCAAGGACTTGGGCCAAGGATTTGGGCCATCAAGGATAGGGACCATTACTGGTTGACCACCCTTTGAGATCCACATAAAAGCGGAAAATTCCAGAGCTCATCCTGCCATCACAGAAGCAAAAAATGCACCATTTGCAGAGTTATAGGATCCCAGTTCATGACCAACATGCCTTAGATACTCAAGGCAGTGAAAGCAGTAACAGTCGTGCCAGTGGCTGCCTATGTGAGCTCTTCTGGTCATTCTTCACAATGCATCTCCCAAGCCTTGCTGCTGGCAGCAGTCATAGGCAGAGCATAACCCATATGATCAATGATTTCATGGAGTCAAGGGCAGGTGTTGACACCCTGACAACAGATGACCCCTTGGACTACTAAGTGTTGTCCAGGCTACCTTGAAGCCAGTGTGCTTTAAGAATTGACATTCATTGCATTGGGTAGTTTTGAAACATAAAAAAGAATATGCCTGTCTCCAGACAGACTACCTCACCTTTATAAAACTATGTCAGTCATGGATCAGCAAAAAGCCATTTTTTTTAATACTGCTGTTGGTCTGTCATCATTACCATCTCCTGCCACCATTACCATCTCCTAAAACTGCTGATGGCCTGACATCTATTACTATCTCCTGCCACCATTGCAGGCCTGCCAGAATTACTGTCTCATGCTGCCTATACAGCTCTAGTGCAATGTGAGTGGGATAGTGTGTGGGCAATCTAACACTAGCTGATCCTGGTTAGGAGGGATGCTAACTGACCCTGACTCTATCTGACACTATCTGATGCCGCAAGTGACACTAATACAGTGATCAGTGAAAAATGTAAAACTGTACACTGACACTGTACTAATGGCACTGGGTGGGTGACAGAGGTGATCAAAGTGTTAATGAGGGTGATCAAGAGGTTAAATGCACTTATCTAAGATGTGTGGGTGTAAAGAGCACTGCTTTTACTCACTGTGGGGTGTTGTCTTCTCTTCCTGGACAGAAAATGTTTATGTCTTAGTAATTATGTAATTATGTGATTTTGTTCTGTTTACATATATTGTTCATGTCAGAACAGAAGTTTTAGGATTAGTGTAATGCCATAAGATCATCATATCTTATGTCTGAGCTCAGGTACAGTAGCAGACACACAAATGACTGTTAGAGAACAGAGGTACTTTCAGGAATACAATAACAAAAACTAAATGCTTTACAAACTAACAATTTACTCTGCTCCATTATCTTAGAGGATGTGTTGGATTTCAGCTTTCAGCTCAGAAAGAACACAAGCCAACCTCTGTACAAAACTTACAGCCTGTAACTGAACTGACATTTCTGCCATGATTTGAAATAGAAATATTGGACCTAACATGTTCATTTTATATCATTTGTCACAGAGGTGCAATCATTTTGCTATTCCAATTAAGTGACTTTGTCATGAGAAAAGTATGGGGGCTGCCAGGGCAAGATGCCTGGCTGTGTCTGACTTCAGTACGTGTCAGTCACAATCCTAGAAAAGTATCAGAACTTCTATCTCTACACTTGTTCCAGCGCAGGGACCTTTGAAGCACTGAGCTCAGTAATGGCAGCCTCCAGCAGTCACATATCCCAGGGAAACTGTTTACCCACATAGTTGCTTTGGCAGTGCAGTGAACAATCAATGATTGAGGAAAAAGATGGGCGTATGACTTTGACTTTGTTTTCCCCATTCATTAAAACAAGTTTTAAAGTCTGAAAAGTCTAAAACTAAGGACAATTATAAAGCACATTGTTGTTTTTGTGAACGTGCAAATTTTGTTTAAGCCCTTGTATTACTGGGGCAAGGCAAAACTGGACCCCTTAGCTGTCTGTTAAATGCTAGCTTAATCTTCAGTAAAAAAAGATAAGCAAACATGGTTTTGCAGGTAAAAAATGTGCATTTGTTTTTTTTTACACTAGAGACTGCAAAGCATTTTACCCATGATCAGTAGATAGCAGTTTGGCAGGTATTAGAAATTCTGTATATAGTCCTTCAGAACAGACAGACAGACAGTCTACATGTGTTTTTCTGTTTCACTGCAACAAGGAAACAGGAAACTTTATTCAGAGAAAAGACAGGGTTACCAAAGATGCAGCTACAAACCTATAAACACTGCCATCTACTGGTTGAAGACTGCCATCAACAACTACTGCTTATATTAGTCCCATTTCTGGTCTCAGTTCTAAAAAACTGTTTCTTGTAAGTGGCTTTGTCAAAGCATCTAATCCACTTTTGCTCTGGGGGTTGGAAGTCTTTGCATCTCATCCCATCTGGATCTGGTTTTAATGCTATAAAGCAACATAGGACAGATGTTTGGCTGGGATGCCTTTATTCAACATGTGCATTTCGTTTTGGTCCAAATCTGAATTCAACCACCTTTTTGGTTATTCTGAGATTTGGATGTATCCAAATCTCCAAATGACAATAGTATCAAATTTCATTTAAATTAGTTTGGTTTTGTTTATTCATTTTCTAATGAATTCTAACTTTTTGGAACAACTCAAATCCGGATCAGTTGAAAAATTATCACAAGATTTGATTGCAAATTCTGTGTGAAGAATAGCTGGTTGTTGAGGAACGGGCCGGCAAGCAGGCTGCTATATCCTTAACAACCAATGATAAAAAAAAAGTGGGGGTCCCCCCATCCATACAAGGCCCTTCAGGTTTAGTATGGATTTGAAAGGGAACCCTACACCAAAATGTAAAAATAAAAGATGGAGTGCCCCCAAATCCATACCAGACCCTAATCTGAGCATGCAGCCCGGAAGGCCAGGAAAGCGGGGGGTGACCAAGTGTACAATAGTAGGTCGCTAGTATTCCACAAAGCTCCTAAGCCTAGTATCACCACATTTGTGCCTGAGGTGCACTATTGATTGTTGTGTCTTAAGCGCAGGTGATGATTATCTATTAGTCTGGGAAATAGGACATTAAAGAAAACTGTCCTCTATTCCTTCTGATTCCATTATTTGCCATTAGCTGTGGTGATGTTTTCTGTTTTACTCTGGTCAAAGTGAATAAAGACATTTCTGTCATTTGTCACATGACTTGTAGCTCCCGAATCAACACATCATGCCTGAAAAGATGAGGTGCAACTTTTCCATTGAAAAATATATTCATCATCTGAAGAAAAATCAGTTTCTTCCTTCAGTTTTGGACTTTTGTAGTTCAGTTTGTTTTTGCATTTTAGCTTTCCAGATTTTGCAATCTGCTTTTAAATGGCATTGCTTCTTGCACACAAAGCATTCACTTGTTTCTTGTTGCATATTACTGTTTTTATTCCCATTTTCATCTTTAAAGCAGACTCTGCAGCAGAAGCACTGTCACTATTAATATTTTTTGTTTTACGCTTATATTCATCCATAAGCTTGCCCCTAACATATTCCAGTATCAGATCATTATCTGGAAATGCTGTGGAGAGCATTTCATAACTTTCTGGTAAACCACTAAGTAATAGTGCTGTGACATTAATTTTTTTTATTTCTTCTCCTATACTTCTCAGGCATTCAACAATTACCAAGGTATGACTGTAATCTTGCATATACTAGCTCTTTATCAGCTTGGTTTGGTATAGCTTTCTTATCAATTACTGTTTGTTGCTGAAATTAGCTCTGTCATACACCTTTTGTAATCCTTCCCATATTTATTTAGCAGTTTCACACTTACATATATTTATGATTTGATCTATCCACTCATCTGAAGGCTGTTCTGGCCTGACTTCATTTCCACATACTTACTCATATTAGCAGCATTTTCATCTTGAATTTCCAACACTGGTAGTTCTGGTTTGTCAGGTTTGCAAATTAAAGCTTTCTTGCAGCTGGGTTACTGGCCATTTTCTTTATTCTGTTGCAATCTTCTTTCTGTTGCTGCATCTTGTACTTATTTGCTGTAATTAGCTATGATTAGCTATGACTGGGTCTATAACCTGTTAGAAATTCTGTATATAGCCCTGCAGAACAGACAGTTCACAGTCCACATGTGGTTTTCTGCTTGCTTCACTGCAACAAGGAAGCAGGAAAGTTTATTAATAGAGTTTACCAAAGATGCAGCTGCAAAATTATAAACACTGCCATCTACTGGTTGAAGCATATATCTCTACGGAATATTGATGTAGTTGTTGCACAAAATACTTGAACACAGTATTTCAACACTCCCACTCAACAACTACTCCTTATATTGGTTCCATTTCAGATCTCAGTTTTATAAATCTGTTTCTTGTAAGCAGTTTTGTAAAAGAAAAGCATCTGATCCACTTTTGTTTTTCATGGGTTGGAAGTCTTTGCATCTCATCCCATGATGGAACCTGGCTCTGGTTTTAATGCTATGTGAGTTACATAGAACATTCTTTTGACTAAGATGCCTTTATTGCTTCTGGTGGATTTCCTGATTGAAGCCTCTTGTGACCAGGTTTCTTTTACAATATGGTGCAATGTCAGGCTCCTACAGACACTGCTGACAACTCTCTACCCATACCCCTATAGCAGCTGTAGGGAGAAGAACCCTCGCCTGCTGTCACAGTGAATGGGGGGGGGGTTGTTGATAGGAGTGAGGGGGGTGTTAAACATGTTACATGTTTCACCCTAAATATGGGTGTAACATGTAAAATGTTCAGAAGGTAAAATTATCTTTAAAAACCATGTATTTTATTTGTTTATTTTTTAAATCAACTGATTGCTTGCTTCCTTGAGAAGAGACAGAAGATACTGTGTGAAAGACAAAAACAAAATCACTTTTTTTCTGGATCCTGCATATATGTGCACTGTTGGAAAAGCTGTAGTGCCCTAAGGACTGTCAGTTGAATAGAAATAATTAATTTCACTGATTACTCTTATTGGCTGCGTGCAAGTGTTCTCCATTTTTTAATAAACATACTTATGCTTGCCTTGCTATAATGAAATCATTTATGTTTCAATTTAAAAAAATAACTGAATAAAACCACATGTATTATACATATATTCAGTGGCACTTAAACACCTACTTATAATCACATCTGAAATGAATTGACTAGAAAATAAATTGCTTTACCACTAAAAAAAAAGCATACAATATAATAAAATATAGCAAGTTAAAGTAATAGCAAGTACGTTCTTCATGTGATGCTTTTAAAATTATATCTATTTTGTTAATATTCAACAAATAGCCTTTTAAAAAGTAAATTAGGTTTATTACAACAAGCGCCATGCTCTCATGAGAATACACTTCACTAATCTCACATTAAATTAGATTTTTAATTCAGTCATTTACACAGCAATTGTTCAGTTTTAAAAATAATTTAATTACAGTGCAGAAGTACACATGAGTATTGTTGTAATGGTTAATAGATATCCTAATACTTTCTATCTTCAATAGATTTTGAACCCAACTGAAAAATATATCTATCTTATAAAATGAAAAATGAGTTAATTAATCTTCAGGACTATATTCAGCAAGATCAATAATGTTGACTGCTCATTCAGTGTGTTAATAAAGTCCAAGTGGAATTTAGTTGTTATTTCATTCATGCAGCGCTACATGAAAAGAAAGTCCATGGGAGACTTTGCAGCTTCACAGTGTAATGGCTTATACAGAAAAATATGTTAACCTAAAAGCCAATGCAGCACTACTAGTGAAATACGATTAAGGGAAAAAACTCCCTAGGAAGGGAAATGCTGGGATTTGCTACCTGCATTATTTGTTTTGTCTTTTTAATATGAAGCCTTTATATCACTTATAGTGTTAATTTTCAAGGCAAGCAAGAGATCTATAAGTTATTCTAATTGTTCGTTTTCTTCAGCATATGTTTAAAACAGTCTTTATGTATGCAAGACTATTGTTTTAAAATGGTCAGTTAAAATTATATGTTTAATTATTTTGCTGTAGCTTTTGCTTTTTTTCAGTCTTTAATGCTATCATTTAATGCATTGTTCCAATATACTAAGAATATCAAATAAGTACAGTGAAATAAAAGAAAAATCATTGGCAAAAGCTAGATTAGCCTGAATACGATTCACATTGCTTTTAAATTCTCTGTTTTGGAAAATTCAAGTTCAATATTCAAATGTTAAACTGCCACTATTTTGTGCAGTGATTTTACTCTGTAGTTAATTAAAGTGGTTTTGTAATTCTGTTCAGTCAGCCTTGTAATCCAAGCACTTCTGCCAGAGAGCACTGCTAGGTTGTTGAATTCACTTTTTTCGACTGAAGCAAAGTACTCAACATCACTGACCTGCCTCACCCTGTGACTGGACAATATAGGAGCAATAACACACTGATAAAATCATGTCTGTGCTTTCTTTTTTTGTATGTAAGTTAGATTGATTGTACTGTTTAAGGCAGTAGAGCCTAATTGGCTAATGGTGCTGCTTCACACTCTCCCAGAATTGCTGAGAATATGGGTCTATGGAATTATAGAATTATTTAAGGGCATATAGCAAGTTGTTATTTTAGAATTATGCCATCTTTTTATTTTATGTATAGATTTTAGTAAGTGTCTAATACAATGTAGATGATCTTAATTTATGTACAATTGATCATTGTTTCTTGATGTTTGTCTTCCATACATACACTGTTCTCTACACAGAATACAGAAAGTTTTCCAAACACACTTACTAGCTAGCAAAAAAATAAAAAGCAAACAAAAAAAATTACACTGTTTAACAATTACAATTTGTTGTTAATAATTGAAGTTTTAGTTGAAAAACAGTTTGTTAGTTAGTTTTAGTTGAAAAACAGTTTGTTAGCTGGTAAAAGTGTTGGGAAATCTTCCATGTGAACTTTGCTTTGAAAGTTAGTTATAAATTGGGGTGGTAGGCATTTTTGTTTAACTTTCTGGAGTTGTAATGAGGAAAGCCCTCTGATTTATCCTGTATTGAATTGTATTGTACCTGTACTATCTGTTGTGAAGCGTTGTGCAAACTATTGGTGCTATATAACTCCTGAATAATAATAATAATAATACAACATGGAGGCTCTCAAAGATTAGTTACGACCACATTTTACAGTAATTTCCAGATGTATTTGAAATGTTGTACAACTAAAACCTTTTTTTAACACAGACAGTGTAATGTTGGGGTTTTTTGGCTAGCTAGCTGGTAAATGAGCTTGGAAATCTTTCATTTTGTCTATGTTGTGCAGTGACCTTCCATGTGTACCTTACTTCGCAAGCTAGTTATAAATTGGGTTAGTAGCCTTTTTTGTTCAACTTATTGGATTTGGCAAGGGGACATATTGGAAATGTCAGCAGCCATTGTGCTTTGCTGGGCTTCTGGTGTGTCTATTTGCCTTTAAGAAGGAATGGTCTGCCTCCAGGCATACCTGCCCTTTATTCATCCATTGCTATATATTCTACAACATGGAGACTCTGAAAGAATATAATTAGGACTGTACTTTACAGAGACAGTGCAGTTGCCGCATATTATTGCAACTGTGTGCAAATAAAACCTCGGTTTGTAATGTAAATTGTTAGACAATGAGAGGAGGAGAGAGATGAGAGAGGAAGGGTGAGGGAAGGAGAGAGGAGGAGACTGGGCTGAGAGAGGAAGGGTGAGGGAAGGAGAGAGGAGAGAAAGGAAAGGAGATCGAGAAAAAAAAGATGATGAAGAGGAGAGAGCGAGAGAGAGAGAGAGAGAGAGACAGAGAGGGGAGAGAGAGTTGGAAAGGGGAAGAGAGAGGGTGGAAAATTATTTTAACACAGTTCTCCCAATGTACACGTCTCAAACAATAGTCCAAATTTGCTGGAAACAGGGCTGGCCAGGAATTAAGTTATTAGGGACTGCTGCTGTATGGAAGTGCAGGACTAAGAGGGGACAAAGAAAGGTAAGCAAACGTTGTAGGCACATGGAATGACCCTGGGTGACACAGGGTGACACCAGATACTGGGTATGCAGGATACACTTGAGAGGAAAAAACCTTAGATAACTTGCACATTGGGTAGAGGTGAGAGCCTTGAGAATGGCAAAGATGTAGAATCAAAGCAGCAGCCTGATATTCACAAAAGCACACCACAAGGGGTGATGGGCTTTGTTGTGAGATGTATCACAGGTTGCAGTTCTCTGAATCACCTAAACAGGCAGAAACTGAGCCAGCAGAAACTGAGTGCAGCATTCGCAGGAGTAGAGTACAGCAGGCACAACAGGGTCTTGGAGTGCACATGGGGTACAGGAAACTCTAGAAGGACTGGGATGCTGGAAACACAAGAACAAAGGATCAAGAGTCTCTGGAACTTTGATTTTGAGTGCACAGCAGCAAACGTTTCTGAAAGCAGGCATGCAAGAGTCTCTGGGAAGTACAAGAGACAATTAGGGATGGTCTATATGTTCAAGTCCAACATACTTTGTCAGAGCCTGGGATCAAACCTGGGCCTTCTGCGGTGAGATACAGTGTTTCTTGTTACTGAGCTACCTGGGATGCTGGACAACACTCTGCCTGATCTATTGGATAATCCTGCCTTGTACCTTGTTTTCTCTTGAACCTTGAACTCCTTGCTCCTCCCATGAACTTCCTATAAAAGCCATGTCCATGCACTTCCTCTTTGCCAGATTATTGTGCCTTCCAGCCAATATCCCGCTTCTCTGTCCTGCTGCCATCTACATCTTCGCTACCGACCTCTGGCTTGTTACTGACTACGATTTTGCCTCATCCTATCTACTACGATTTGTGACCGACCCTTTTTTCCCAATTTTTGGGGGTCTTTTTTTGTTAATTTAGCATTAAAAAAACCCAGCGGTGATTAAATACTACCAAAAGAAAGTTCTAGTTGTGTGAACAAAATTCTAAAACTTAATTTGGGTACAGCGTTGCATGACCGTGCAATTTTCATTTAAAATGTGAGAGAGCTGAAAGCTGAAAATTGGTCTGGGCAGGAAGGGGGTAAAAGTGCCCGGTATTGAAGTGGTTAAGCAGTGAAAATTGACTGCCCCTCTAAAAACGCTGCTTTTTAAATGTTTTTTTTCACTGATTCATGTCCCTCAGGGCAGTACTCGAGTCCCCATACCCCTTTTATGGCCAATAACTTGCATATAAGCCTTCGAAATGGGCACTTTTGAACTTACACATTCGAGTTCGATGTGTGTTATAAATTTCTTATTAATTGACTACTTTGTGTAAAAAAAAAGTGTATTTTCATTTTCTTTCCTGCATTTTACAAAAAAAGTGGCAAAAAAAATACTCACTATCTTTCCAAAATGGGGTCATTTTATGGGTGTTTCCACTTTCCTGGTTCTCTGAGGCCTCCAAAGAATGTGATGAGTAGTCAGGAATAAGATGCTTAATTTATGCTCTTTGAAAGCCTACAGGTGCTCCTTAGCTTTTGTGTCTCTCTGTGGATCTAGACTGTAAAAAAACTCTCATACATGTGATATCCCCATACTCAGGAAGCATAGGAGAATGTGCTTTGGGGTGTAATTATAACTCATTAAAATGCCAACTTTGAGAAAATGTTTTTAAATTTTTTAATTTTCCCACAAAAGTGACAAAAAATTACAACTTCAAAAAACTCACCAAATGCCTCTTACTAAA
The DNA here is from genome assembly GCF_062004578.1 of Staurois parvus. NCBI lineage: Eukaryota > Metazoa > Chordata > Amphibia > Anura > Ranidae > Staurois > Staurois parvus. Next base: position 5,823,529 of record NW_028317994.1, on the reverse strand, counting down.
TACATTGGACTGTCTACTTTGAAAAAAAAAGAAAAGGGGTCATGGGGGGGGGGGGGGGGTTTGCTGTCCTTGCCTTTTAGGGCCTCAAGAAATAAGGTAAGTCAGTAAATCAGGATTGATCAATTCTTAAATATATACACCATCATTTGTAGGCTCTAGAACTTGCACACAGACTAAATAATATACACTGATTTTGGTCATTTTTTTATGAAAGAGATGTAACAGAATACATTATGGCCTAAAATTATGAAAAATATTTTTTCCAAAATTACAGAATTTATGAAAGTGTTTTTTTTTATTTCAGTATGTGTTTGTATTGAAAAAAATAAAAATAAACCCAGTGGTGATTAAATACCACCAAAAGATAGCTCTATCTGTCTCAAAGAATGTTTTGGTAGAGTGTTGCATAACTGAGTAACTGTCATTTAAAGTTTGACAGTGCTGAAAACTTAAAAAAGACCTGGGCAGGAAGGCGTGAAAGTGTTCCATATTGAGGTAGTTAAACCAATTAACCCTGTATATGCGTGAGTCCATATTTTGTTCTTCCAACTCAGACTGACAGAATCAAACCACTAAATCCACCCAGACAGTGGAATAGACAGTAGCTCCCATGTTAATCTAAAAGTAAAAATAAAAATGTAGCAATAACTATCTACACAATATAGGTGAAAAACAATATAAAATAAGGAAGTTTGCAACATGTAATAGTATGCAAATAGCATACATACTAGAATGCCCCTATGGGCTACAATATCTAGGATGAACTACTAGAAAGTTAATTGTAACAGTAGGAAAGCATATTAACAACGTGAAAAAAGGTTTTAGGAAACATAGGGGTTAATATATTAAATTTGGACAGCGCAAAATCTGGTGCAGTTCTGCATAGAAACCAGCTTCCAGGTTTTGCACTCTTCAGTTTTAGTAAAACAACCCCATAGTAAAACAACCCCATTCCCGACATTTTTGAGATTTCCACTATTGTGGCCCAAGGAATTTTTGTCAAAATTACAATTGACAAAATAAGTAAGAGGTCAGTAACCAGGAGAATTTAAGGAGGGCCCATAACAGTAGGGCCAAGATGTACAAGCAACTAAAATCCAAAGCAGGCCAAGTGCAAAGGTAGAGTAGATACCTAAGAAGTCAATACACAATGGTATCAATACACAATGGTAATCAAAATTTGCATATGGGAGTAAATGAGTAGGGTTGGTTACAAAAGGAAGCACCTGAGGGGAGAGGGGGGTAGAGAGGAGGGTAGCAAACCAGGAAATTCAGTGGGGGACAGCCCAGCTAAGGTCAGGGAGACCAGATATTAGGTATCAGGGTGAAGATGGGGAAGACCCATATTCAGATTGATCCCAAACATCCCAGATCTTGTTAAACTGTACTAAAGTATTGTTAACTGAAACTGTAAGGCATTCCATTCTACGAATATCAGTGATGATATTTAAGAATGATGTACGGGTGGGTGGTTCCACTGATGACCAGCAAATAGGAATAGCTCTTTGTGCAGCCAGCAAAACATGGGATATCAGCTGTTTAGCTGAGTTACTAAGACATGAGAATGAAAGACCTAACAGTTAATGAAGCATATATAATGCTAGGTTCACATTAAATAGTGTTTGAAGGAAAGACATCACAGATGCCCAGATGGGTTGTATGAGTGAGCATTGCCAAAAATATGGAAATGAGACCTGCATCTCTAGCATAATTGGGGGAGTGATGAATCATGGTGATTTATCACTTCTGGGGTTCTGTACCAGAACATTAGAAGTAGTCTCTTAAAAGCAGTCTCTCTCTGCACCTTGCATTGGGATGATTTTTAAATGGAACTAGGGAGGGGTATGGGCCTCTGTATTTCCTGTGTCCATTTTTTCATATAGGCATGAACATATGCAGTAAGATGAGTGGCCTCATAAAGTAGTTTGTAAATGGAGGATATTGGATAGAGTTGATAGGGACCCTGGGCACATATACAGTATATTTTAAAAATGGTGTTACGCTGAGTTAATGGATACCAAACATGACATGCTTTAAAATTGTGCACGCCCGTGCAATGGTGACAAATTACGTACATTTGTAACATCCATAGGCAACTCTTTAAAAGACTTTACAGGTCACCACTTTAGATTTACACAGGAGATCTAGTAAAAGAATTTCTGACGTTCATGGTGATACCTCACATGCATGGTGCAATCTGTTTACATGGGACCGACGCTTCTGTTTGCCTTTGTGCGCGAGCACGGGGATAGGGGTGGGGATGAAGGTTTTTTTTCTTAATTATTTATTTTGTTTTTTTAAAATTTACACTGTCCCTTTCATTTTTTTTTCTGATCACTTTTATTGTTATTACACAGAATGTAAATATTCTCTGTGATAGCAATAGGCAGTGACAGATACTCTTTTCTGAGAAATCTGAGGTCTATTAGACTCTAGATCTATCCTCCGCCCGTAAAACATCTGATCACACCAAGGTCGGTGTGATCAGATGCTTTCCCAATTTTAAAATGGTGCTGTTTATATTTGGTGAAACGGAAATGATGAAATACTTGTAGCTTCCGCTCTCTTAAACCATAGAGATGATTGGATGCATTCCAGTCTCTGATCAGCTCTATTGTCAGTACCATCCTGCACCTTGTAAAAGTGATCCAGTGACAAATTAGTGGCTAGGATTGCTTTTACATGAAAGCCGACCACAAGCTGTAAAAAAAAGCTGTAGCTGCAGGCATCATCCCAGTATAACCACTCAAAGTCAAGAGACGTCAGTATACTGCTGGTCCATGTTGGGCATATATGAAACAGCAGAGAAGATGGGTATATGAACATTTAGGTCTGTGGACCAATATGACCGTAATTCACTCTTTTTTGTAATGACCATGTTAAGGGTTAGGCCCAAAAAAGTTTTAAATTCAGAAACTGATCCATGTGAATTGTCTGGCAAGAGCTGAATTTGGCCGGCCATGTATTGTTGTGCATATAATGTCCTTTGGCCCACAATCAATTGATACAAATCTTCTGTGAAAAACAGCAGAGGGGCTAAACGCTAGTGCTGGCAGCGAACGGGGCTGATCCTGCTAACACTGCACTTTTGGGGATATGATACAAAGCAGGCAATAGTATAGTTCTGTTCATGATCAATACTGTTTATTGATCCGTACAAACACTATACTGGTAATGGCAGTGATCAGAGACCAATAGCGTGAGTGCGATAGTGTGCAGGCAATCTAATGCTAGCTGACCCTAGCTGGGAGGGGCACTAACTGACTCTGATGATATCTGATGTCCCTAGTGGCAGTAATACAGTGATCAGTGAAAAAATGTTTATACTGACACTGTACTAATGGCACGGGGTGATCAAAGGGTTAATAGGGGGGATCAAAGGGTTAAATGTGCTAATCTAACATGTGCGTGTAAAATGTAGTGCATTTACTCTGTTGCCCTGTTCGTTCTTATTTCCCTGGACTGCCTAAGGGGCAGCAGGGGGCCCACATATGCGCATGCACACTGGGGAATAGAAAGTGATGTAAGATTACATTGCTTTGCCCAAAGCCGCCACTCGCACATTGCGCAAATAAAAAATTTTTAAACATTTTTTTTTCAAACATTATTTTTCTTTTTTTTAAAATACTTTAATCAGAGTAGTGGAGTACTGCAATATTATCATACTAACATTGTACTACTCTGAGGGCTGATCAGGGATTTTGTTTTTTTACCCTTTGCATTGCATGAGCAATGAACATCATTGCTCTGCAATGCAAACTTGCTTTGAACTGTCATGAATGTGTTAAGTTCATGACAGTTCAATATACTGTATTAGTGATCTGTGATTGGTTCCAGCTGGTCACATGGTACAGGGTCATGTGTCATGTGAGAGCTGTGGACCAATCACAGCTCTCCAGGAACAGAAGCAACACTTTTATGAATCAGATTGATTCATAAAAGCTTTGTTGTCATTGTGATCATGTGATCATATACAGTGGGGCAAAAAAGTATTTAGTTAGCCACCAATTGTGCAAGCTCTCCCACTTAAAAAGATGAGAGAGGCCTGTAATTGGCATCTTAACTATGAGAGACAAAATGAAAAAAAAATCCAGACAATCACATTGGCTGATTTGGAAAGAATTTATTTGCAAATTATGGTGGAAAATAAGTATTTGGTCACCTACAAACAGGCAAGATTTCTGGCTCTCACAGACCTGTACCTTCTTATTTAAGAGGCTCCTCTGTCCTGCACTCATTACCTGTATCAATGGCACCTGTTTGAACTTGTTATCAGTATAAAAGACACTTGTCCACAACCTCAAACAGTCACACTCCAAACTCCACTATGGTGAAGACCAAAGAGCTGTCGAAGGACACCAGAAACAAAATTGTAGACCTGCACCAGGCTGGGAAGACTGAATCTGCAATAGGCAAGCAGCTTGGTGTGAACAAACCAACTGTGGGAGCAATAATTATAAAATGGAAGACATACAAGACCACTGATAATCTCCCTCGATCTGGGGCTCCATGCAAGATCTCACCCCGTGGGATCAAAATTATCACAAGAACAGTGAGCAAAAATCCTAGGACCACACGGGGGGACCTAGTGAACGACCTGCAGAGAGCTGGGACCAATTTTACAAAGGCTACCATCAGTAACTCACTACGCCGCCAGGGACTCAGATCCTGCAGTGCCAGACGTGTCCCCCTATTTAGGCCAGTACATGTCCGGGCCCGTCTGAAGTTTGCTAGAGAGTATTTGGATGATCCAGAAGAGGATTGGGAGAATGTCATATGGTCAGATGAAACCAAAATAGAACTGTTTGGTAGAAACACAACTCGTCGTGTTTGGAGGAGAGAGAATGCTGAGTTGCATCCAAAGAACACCATACCTACTGTGAAGCATGGGGGTGGCAACATCATGCTTTGGGGCTGTTTCTCCACAAAGGGACCAGGAGGACTGATCCATGTACAGGACAGAATGAATGGGGCCATGTATCGTGAGATTTTGAGTGCAAACCTCCTTCCATCAGCAAGGGCATTGAAGATGAAACATGGCTGGGTCTTCCAACATGATAATGATCCCAAACATATGGCAATGAAGGAGTGGCTTCGTAAGAAGCATTTCAAGGTCCTGGAGTGGCCTAGCCAGTCTCCAGAACTCAACCCCATAGAAAACCTTTGGAGGGAGTTGAAAGTCCGTGTTGCCCAGCGACAGCCCCAAAACATCACTGCTCTAGAGGAGATCTGCATGGAGGAATGGGCCAACATACCAGCAACAGTGTGTGCCAACCTTGTGAAGACTTACAAGAAACATTTGACCTCTGTCATTGCCAACAAAGGATGTATAACAAAGTATTGAGATGAACCTTTGATATTGACCAAATACTTATTTGCCACCATAATTTGCAAATAAATTCTTTCCAAATCAGCCAATGTGATTGTCTGGATTTTATTTCTCATTTTGTCTCTCATAGTTGAGGTCTACCTATGATGCCAATTACAGGCCTCTCTCATCTTTTTAAGTGGGAGAACTTGCACAATTGGTGGCTGACTAAATACGTTTTTGCCCCACTGTAGTAGCAATCACATGATCACTGGGTCCCATTTTCAGGATTCTCATTCTACTGTGTTTGGTGGACACAGCGGATGTGGGGAGGGGGAGTAGCACCCCCCTGTGTTGGCAAAAGACCAGCAAAAGACCAGCAACATACAGGTACTGGTTCTGTAGCTGCCACCCGTCCAAAGTGGTTAAATAGAGGCAGAGGGCACATGCTGAACATCAGACCCTGATGATGACAATTGGTTGAAACATGTTTGGTGGGGGCCAGTCTTCATGACATCATTTCTGCCTACATCACTTCTGTTCTGTGAAACACATGGAGGAAACAAACAGGCAGCTGGGTCACCGGTAACCATCTTGGATCCACATGGTAAAATTCAATGCTGGCATTTGTATTTTTAATATGAGCATGTACTTAGAAGTGTTTTCAGTTTTATTATTGCAATAAATAAAATATTGCTCTGTGGCTTTCTATTTTATTATTTATTCATGATGGCCAAAAAACATTTGGAGGATTAAAAAAGGTGCAATGATCAGAAGCTGGAGGCTGGTAGGCTGCCTGGAAGGACAGCTTAAATCTAAGCTATTGTGGCTCTCTAGGCTATCTAAGCACCAAAAGAGCACAGGATTTTTGTTTTGGAAAGGAAGTGTTTTGTAGTCCAATACACACAGTTCGCTGGAGCATATACTGAGACTTCGATAAACAGGTAGTGGATATTTTAGAGACATGTATTTGTGGTGATATCATTTATTTAGGTTTAAAGGATATAGATGGGCTTTGATCTCACTTTATGGTATTTCACTGTATATGTATAATGTTAAATGAGTTGATCATTTATCACATGTTTTTTCACGTTTTATTTCTATTTTTGATTACAAAAGTATGGTATTTATGTATATAAGGGGAGTGCAGCACTTTATTATATTTAGCTACATAATATACAATGTAACCTAACTTTCAAAAACAAATACAGATTGTAATCTTTGTTCACTCCCTTAGGTTGTAGTGTGCCTAACCTGCTGATCCACAAAACGTCACATTTCTTGAGTGTGTCACAATCCTGTCACCACCCCACCAATCTTTCAGAACCTCTTCACAATATCATTTCAAGTTCTTTATGAGCAAATTCAGTGAGACTTCTTGCCACTGGTCCTGACTGCTTGTTCCTTATAGAACACCTGTATTGGGCTAAACAGTCCTTCATTTTTTCTGTAATTTGGCCTACATATAATAAATTATAATAAATGGACACATTAAAACATATGTTACATATGTATATTGCAAGGTAAAATGATTTCTGATTGTAAACTCATGTCCATTGCCTTGATGAATGTACCACAAAAGTGGGAAGAACTGTGTAGGTTTTAAAAGAAACTTTTCAAGAGTTCAAAGAAATAAAATACGATTCACTGTTCCTACATTAGGTACAAATAAAAACTAAAAATAAGTTGATCAATAGCATTTTATTTGTGTCTGAAAATTACATTTCTACAATGTGAAAAGGGAGCTCAAGTGTATTACAAACAGCAAAGCATATTCTTTCCATTCACCATGCATTAAATAAAAATATGACTGTACCTGTAGTGTCATGCAGTAATAGAAAATGAAACAGAATGCACTGTTCCTGCATTACAATATAGTGTATAATAGTAGTAGTAAAGAAAAAGTTGAGTAACTAATTAGTAATATAATTCTACATAAAATGTTCCATTGCCTCTCTCAAGGAGAAAAAATGGAACACTATGGCTGATACCTTTAGATCTAAGCTTCACATGCTTGCTCACAAATGAAAATATGGCTGTAGGTTAAGACTGAAGACAGAAAACCAGCAGAAAAAATGTAGTAAAACAACAGCAAATTAAAAACTCATATGACCGGAGGTGAGAAGTAAACTATTGAAAAAAGGTGCTATCCTTGGCTTTTCATATTAAAAAATAATTTCAGAACTCTAACCCTTTTGATTGCTGTTATTTTTTATTGATTCTAGCCCTAAAGCTCTGTTCTGTGAAGAAAACGTATTTGCTCTTTAAAATGTCAAAGTGTAAAAAAAGCTCTTCTTAGTTGCGGACAAATGACAGAAAAGTACAACTTCTCTAATTTTTAGACTGTTAGGGCTTAAAGTAGACTTCCAGACAAGCAGTTTAATACACTGTTAAAATATATACTGATGTAAAGGGTTTACCTGTTATATCTACAATTCTGTCCATTCACCTTCATTATTTACCTATTCTTGTTACAAGATATAACTACCTGGGTAGTATTTTCTATTCAGCTTTTTGGTTTCCTGTATTCCTTGTGCAACAGACCCAAAATGGTGATTGTGCTGTTCAGGTAACAGGGTTGATTTACTGAAGGCATTGTCATTGATCACTGAGGAACGGTGTATAAATTGCATTGTCACTGACCACCATTGGTGGTCAGTGACCACCAAAGAAAGAAAGGCGCTATGCCAGTACTGAAAATAAAAATGACGAGTCAGATTAGCAATTTTTCCTAAAGTAATTTCTTAGTACTGATCATTTTTAAATATAACTTTCAGTAAAGGGAAATCACAAAAAGTGAAAGTGTATGGAAATAGCTATCCTACATTACAGCCATGTGTTCTTAGATCATGAGATCACTGACCAAAGAGAGTTGGGTGGACTAGTTCAGCAGCTGTTGAATGAAAACTTGAAATACTAAGCAGATAAGTTGTGCTCCCAAAATACATCACAATGTTCAATTTTCAATTTTGAGTGGAGTGTACTTTACAATTGCCCCCTTTGCTATACTTGTGCTTAGTGTCCTGTATTTTATGTTAATGCTTTCTCTACCCTTGTCATTTTGCCTGTTTTGCCCTCTGGTTCACTGTCATTTCTTTATCTTCAGAAACTACAAACTTTTGCTTATCCATGGCATTAACCAATAGAGTTTTTACCTTTCAACCTCTAACTTGCACTGGAATAATACAGAAGCTGCTTTGGGCAACGATGCTGCTATTATTTGATCCACTGTTTTAAAATAATCCTTATAATTCAACATTTTTGCAGGCATTGCATATTCCAAATGGAATCATTCATTATCCAAATACATATTCATGAGTTAAACTTTGTACACAAATGGAAATATGAATAATCCAGTGCCATCTGGTTTATTAAAAAGTCTTATAGGAAAAACAATTTTTTACCTTTTAACTTTTTTTAAGAACAAAATGCATTTTTATAGCACTCCTGAACTCTTATAGTGATTTTCACTAATTTGTACATACTAAAATGTAAAGAGAGGAAGACATTGACACTGCATTCAATCTGTTTTATTTGTCTAAATTTCCACAGTATATTAGCTGATAATTTATTACTAATTTACTCATCCAAATCTTTAAAAACATAAGCAAGCAAAATGTAGTCTTGCAGATTATAGTGCAGTAATTTATTTGGTTTTCTATTGAGCCTAGTTTAATCCTCTAAACTTTGTTATGTCAGGAATTATTTTATTGTGCACAGAACTTTTTTCAATCGACTTTGCCAACAGGGATGAAATAGTACTAAACTGAAATGACATAAGCATGTTTATTTCAATAGGTTTTCACAGATGACACATACTATATCTTGTTTTATTTATACTGTAGGGGTTTGACCTTTAAATACTTCTACAAGCATAGTGCAGAAATTTAGAGCAAGTTGATAAGCAGAGAATAGATAGCCTAGCCTTATCAAACTATACACAGTGCATCACTTCTTTGCAACTGTGGTATAATCTTATTTGTAGTGCCATTTTTCTGCCTAAGATATACATCTCAGTTAAAGAATACTTTATAATACATGGTGTCGGTGACATCTAGCACTTTACAAGTAAACCAGTAAAAGAAACTTGTTCTATCAAAGTAAACAAGTTGAACAAGCATTGTTAAACAACTCTCATTGTTATATAGACCAGTGTCTGTATATTTTGGAACATTTGCTCAGTTTAAGTACGAAGGACTTGTAATTCAGAGATTGTGATCAGAAAGCTACAAGTGGAAGCCATTGTGTTTATGGCACTTTCATAGTTGGTGAAGTGTTAACAGAACCTTTGGCTTTAAAGGTGCTGTAACATACTGCCACCATCTGAATGAGAATGGCACATTTTAAACATCTCTTTCTTCTGCTTATGCACACAAAAACGATGATGTCCCTTCTGGCTGCCATCACTTGCTTTTGCATTCAATTTATTCAATATTGGGATCTGAAATTAAGATAGCAGTGAGCCAAAAGGAGAGGAACTGTTTCTAGCTTGCTCCTCAGTATGAGGTGGGTGAGTGCTGTCTATAACATGAAGGGTAGGTTGAGTTGACTTTGATAGTCCAGTAGCAGGTTTTTGTATTCATAGGCATAGGATTTTCAAAAGTTGGAGCAGATTATAACACGTTCAAACACATTTCCTGCAGGTTTGGATTTGAACTATTCACTTGTCACTGTTTTCAAGCTTTAAATATTTTTTTAAAACATTCTTAGGCTATTTACTTCACAGTTATTTTAACATTGTTTACTATCCAGTGTTCAGTTATATTTCTTTTTTTCTCATGCATATGTTTTACACAAGGAATTTACAGCTACCTATTTAAGATGGGGAAAAATAAAACAAAGGGGTTGTACTATACGTAACTTAACTACATAAATATCCATTTTGTGAGTTTAATCAGATATTGGATATCTTTTTCAAATCTGCACCTTTCATTGGTTAATTTTTCCCCAGACCATTATTTTTTCTTTTTGGCCTGAACATGAGATTATGTTAATTAGCAAAATTAATATTATCAAGGATAAGATATGTTTGCTGTACTTTATGGGTCCTATATTTCAAGATGCTGAAGCCAAATTCCCCACATTTTGTACAACTTTAGTGGACAGTCCCTATGCTAATAAATAAACCTATTTAAAAGAATAGCAACATTGATGTTCACTATCCATATCTCTTTAGCTGGGGTTAGAACATGTGTCCAGGTTTAAAATTATGTTAATCCTTGCTATTTTTTATTCTATGTCATCTAACAATACCAGTGCATAGAAGTTGATAACAGCTGTGTAAAAATTGACTTTACCCTCAGAAGTCAGATGCACCTCTGCCCAGACATCATCATTCTTTATCCTGACAGTATGGCCAATTGAAAAAAAAATTCAGCCAACCTAGCTAGAATTTGTTCATATGCTTGGTTTCTTTCATAGGTTACCAAATAAACCTGAATGTGTAATATTCTTTAAACTGAAAATATTATGCCAGACTTTAATCACAAATATGGGGAAAATGTTCATATATGAAGTAAGCACATTGCATAAATGTTTATATTAAACACAGGGCTGTAGATATTTTTTCTGGGGAGGTTCAGCTGCATTTTTACTGCTCCTCCCCAAACACACACATCTCCCCCTTGAAGGAAGGGAGGAGTGGAAGGAAGGAAAGGAGGGGTGGGTGGAAGGAAGGAAGGAAGGGGTGGATGAAAGGAAGGGGTGGATGGAAGGAAGGAAGATGGCTGGAAGGAAAGAAGGAAGGAAGGGTGGAAGGAAGGAAGGGGTGGATGGAAGGGAGGGGTGGGTGGAAGGAAGGGGTGGATGGAAGGAAGGAAGGGAGGGGTGAGTGGAGGTAAGAAAGGGTGGGTGGAAGGAAGGGGTGGGTTGAAGGAAGGGAGGGTAGGTGGAAGGAAGGAAGGAAGGAAGGAAGGGAGGGGTGGGAGGAAGGAAGGGGTGGGTGCAAGGAAGGAAGGGGTGGATGAAAGGGAGGGTGGGTGGGAGGAAGGAAGGAAGGGGTTGGTGGAAGGAAGGGGTGGGTGGAAGGAAAGAAAGACGGAAGGATGGGTGGAAGGAAGGAATGAAGGGTGGAAGGAAGGATGGGTGGGTGGAAGGAAGGGGTGGGTGGAAAGAAGGAAGGGAGGGGTGGGTGGAAGGAAGTTAGGGAGGGGTGGCTGAAAGGAAGGGTGGGTGGAAGGAAGGAAGGAAGGAAGGGATGTGTGGAAGGGAGGGGTAGGTGGATGGAAGGGTGGGTGGAAGGAAAGGTGGGTGGAAAGAAGGGAGGAAGGAAGGGGTGGATGGAAGGAGGGGAGGGGTGGGTGGAAGGATGGAAGGGGTGGATGGAAGGAAGGGGTAGGTGGAAGGAAGGGGTATATGGAAGGAAGGAAGGGGTAGGTGGATGGAAGGAAGGGGGGATGGAAGGAGTGAATGGAAGGAAGGTAGAGAGGGGCGGGTGGAAAGAAGAAAGAGTGGGTGGAAGGAAGGGGTGGATGGAAGGAAGCAAGGAAGGGGTGGGTGGAAGGAAGGGAGGGTGGGTGGAAGGAAGGGAGGGAGGGGTGGAAGGAAGAAAGGAAGGGAGGGAGGGGTGGGTGGAAGGAAGAGAGAAGTGGGTTGAAAGAAGGGAGGGGTAGGTGGAATGAAGGGAGTGGTGGAAGGAAGGAAGGAAGGGAGGGGTGGAAGAAAGGAAGGGAGGGGTGGGTGGAAGGAAGGTAGGTTGGACTCATGTTACTCATTCAGATACATCAGAGCTGTCAGCTGCTGTGTTCAGTTTCCTGTCCACACCTCCTCTGAAACTGCATGGACTGGAGTGTGGGTGGGCACAGGGGGAGGCAAAGCAGATGCAGCCTCTCTCCCCTCTTCTTCTATTGGTATGGAGGGTGGAGGTAGGGGTGACAGGCAGCTATTTCCTGTATGGCTTTCAATGAAGCAGCAGGAAACAGCTTCTCCTCTTCTCCCACCCACAGCTTCCAGCTGCTTCATTGAGAGCCATACAGGAGATCACTGCTCGTCACTACACCCACCTCCACCCCTCCTACGCACCCCTAGTCCCAGCACTACTCGCCGCCCCCACCTTATTTCTACTCATGGGCTAGTGGAAATTTCAAGGTCTGCAGGGTTGGTTGGCAACTGTCCTCTGAGGGGGGGGGGGGTTCAGACCCCTCTGACCCCCCTTATCTATGCCCCTGACAAAACAGGCATCTTTATTTGTCTTATATAGCATATGTGTTAGGTATATAAAAACTTACTTAGAGTGGCTGCTTTTTGAACTGGAAAAAGTGGAGGGAATGAAGTAGGTCAAGGAATAAACCCAGAACATCATAAAATATGACATATCTCTCACCTGGCTTTTCAGAAAAGCCTGTAGCTAACAATGTATTTATTGAGTAGCAATTATAATGCAATCATGATAACAATAAACATTTATCCACTTGCAGCTTTATAGAAGTGTACTTCTAAAACATTCAGTGGGTTCTTGTAGTTCTACATTGGTAACTTGCAATTGTATAAACAGGTGCAAAGTTTGAAGCAATATCACAAAAATTAGGATGGGAAAGAGCATGTGTACACTGCAGAATAATACACAACAGATTTTGAAAGCTGCCCAGTCATGGACTTTACGCAGTAACATCTCTGTGGCTCAATCAGTGTAACGTGGCTGCATAGCATAGTTTCTATAACCACATGCCGCCCAGCCACTGTAGAAATACGGCGGCAGGGTGGCACGGCTGGGCAAAACCATGTTTTAAAACGTGTGTTTTTAGAACAGGTAGGGGGCGCGTGCGAGGCACGCCGTCGCCCTACCTGTCCCGCCGATCACGGCCGCAGATGTCATTCGCCAGGTCACAGCCGGTCGTTACCGGTTATGTCCCGGCGATTAGCAGCAATCAGTGACAGAGAGCACAGCTGCAGTAGCTGTGCTTTCTGTCAGTTCCCTGACAGCTCCTGACATGCTGATCGGGACAAAAGAGTTTATCTGTCCCGATCAGCGGTGTTCCCTGCAGTACACACCCCTGCCCCCTAGTAAAACACTCCCCTCACACAGTTAACCCTTTCACTGAATAATAAAGTTAACCCCTTCCTCCCCAGTGCCAGTAGAACAGTGTCAGTGTTTTTTTTTGCACTGATCACTGTATTGGTGTCACTGGGGATGCCAGTGACCCCAAGTCAGTTCCCCCCCAGTGTCAGAATGTCCGCCGCAGTCCCGCCATAAGTTGCTGATCGCCGCCATAAGTCGCTGATCACCGCCATTATTAGTATAAAAAAAAATTAAAAATCCCAGTATCTTTCCCGCCATTTGTAAACGCTATAACTTTCATGTAAACCAATTAACTTACACGTATTGGGTTTTTTTGTAGCAAAGACATGTCGCAGAATGCATTTTGGCAGAAATTTATGACTAAATTTGATTTTTACATTTTTTTTTACTGGACATGTTTTAAAGTCCAAAATATTGTTTTTTTCCTCAAAATTGTCAGCCTTTTTTTATAGCGCAAAAAATAAAAAACGCACAGACTAACAAATACCACCGAAAGAAAGCTCAATTTGTGGGAAAAAAAGGATGTAAATTTAATTTATACATATACACTTATTGGGATTTTTTTTACCAAAAACATGCAGCAGAATACATTTTGGCCTAAATTTATAACTAACTTTGAGTTTACTATATATTTTTATAGCTGAAATTAAAAAATATAGTTTTTCTTCAAAATTTTTGGTCTTTTTTTGTTTATAGCGTGAAAAATAAAAAGCGCACAGGTGTTCAAATACCACCAAAAGAAAGCTCTATTTGTGTGAAAAAAAGGACGTAAATTTCATTTGGAAGCAGTATTGCATGACCGCGCAATTATCAGTTGAATTAGTGCAGCGCCGAGTAGCAAAAAGAGGTCTGGTCATTAAGGGGGGTAAATCCTCAGGAGCTCAAGTGGATAAGATGCTATAACAGAAACTCTAGCTGAAAATGTATAAAATAAAAAGAAGGAAGGTAAGTTTTTATATATGTATTGTAGTACATTAGAGAAGTGTGCAACAAAATAAATTTCATTTTGTCCTAAACTTTGTGTTAGAATGATTTATTTTCGGAATTCATTTTGTATATTCACTCAGTATCAATTCAAATTTTCAGAATTTATTTTACAAGATTTGGATTCATTCATTATGTCATTCTGTTATTTCCGTGACTTGCTTGTGACTTGCTTGCAATTTTGATGCAACTTGCTTATGACTTTGATGTGTTGCTTGACTTTGGACAATCATAACAATTCAATATTATTGAATTTACAGAACCCTCTAAAGGCAAAAACAAAAGAAACAAATGAATACGAATGAATTTGTTGTTTTACTTATAATTTATATCAGATTTGTAAAATTTGTTATTGTTTTGATTTGGATACATTCATATCTCCAATTAACTAAAATTTTGTCCAAATTCTAATTCATAACGAACAAACTACACGTCTGGAATACACCTACTGCACCTAACAGAGTGATCCATCAACAGGTATCCTCAACATCCTACAAACTCCCACATTTGTGTAATCCAAAGAATAAAAGGGATATAGCACTGGTCTTCAAAATTCCATGATACACGTTACTCAGTTCTATGTAGAATGGAATTTTGAATAAAAAGAAGCAGAAAGACTGGTGCTCCATCCCCATCATTCCATATCTATATAGAAGCACACACACAAAATATATATATATATATATATATATATATATATATATAGTATGATGAGGGATGTTTAGCACAGTGGTAGATGCAATTTTTGTACAGTGAGTCCATGTCCCAGGCATTATAGTTAAGGGCCTGGTAGTCCACTTTATGAAAAGGAGGAAAACAAAAGTCTATCCAGGATTCCCACGCAGGAGTTTAAACTTCATTCAGCAAACATAAATGAAAATACCAACCCACCTGCTCTCTGGCTAGCAGCACCTCTGCTTGTTTTGGTCTTCCAGACCACTTGCTTTTCAGGCTCTCTCTCTGACATAGGTGACAGAACCTTGCTGTTCAGGCCCACAAGGCCTCTTGAAAGGGTTTTCCCAGCATCTACAGCTGGCACCCACCAGAGACTTTCAGATTCTCTCCAGCCCCTTGGACTTACTGGCCTCCACAGCTTGCTCAGTTCTGAGACTTTCAGAGCTGGTCAGACTTTTCCAGTCCTTGGGCCCAGAATCCCCCTCACACAGGTTGTAGACTCCACTAGGAACTCACACCTGTCCTAACAGGGATCTGTCCTCAAACAGCTCTCACAAGTCCATCATTATAAGGGCCGTGTGCACCTAGGCACACACTCTGCTGGGTGTCCACAACACCTGGACACTGGGTTGGAGATTCTGTCCTGTTCAAGACTCTTAGGAATCTCCAAACTACAGAGTCCCATCCGGCAATGCCAAGATCCGGAGAAAGCTTCAAAAGTAAAAGTTTTCTCCACTCAAAATCTATGCTCTGTAGCATTTCAGTCAGCAGATATGCAAACGCTGTGTCTTTTCCCTGGCCATTGTCATAGTGACAGAGCCTTGCACAATATATATATATATCAATAAAAACCAGTGCAAACCCACATAATCAATTGCATTACTCAACCTATTAAACAAACTTAAAGATGGCACAAAAAAAACCACTTTTGTGTTAGTAAAAATTTAATTATATATAAATATAAAAAATTAAAATTCATAAGTCCAGTGACAAAAAAATCCCAAAAACTTAAGTAAACAGTCCCGTGACAAAATAAATCAAATAATAATTAAATTATAATTTTCATTGGATTCTTCCGTGCCTTTGATCCCTTCACCATCCACCAGTGCAAAAACCAACATTAACCGCACTCACCAGATATTAGTGAGTCACACGCCTTTCAGGAAAATTAAGGGCTCCTGGACCCCCTTTACTTTTTATGAAACCTCCAAATGCTGCTTCCTCTTATGTCTGGGTGCCTCTTCTGCTTACTCCTCTCACCGAATCCCCCAAGGAAAATCAGGAATAAGAAAAGACCATAGCGTGATACCGTAGTGGTTTCTCCTCAAAATAATCTCTCCAGACCACTCACATTTTAGCGGGGTATAACCCGCATTTTATTAGAATCAACAATGATTTTCTTTCAAAATGATCCACTTTCCAAGTACAGCGACTTTGCATAAAGACCCCACAGCCTGGTAAACAGCAGGATGGCAGACCTCAGATGCAGACTCATTCACTATGCTAAGATGGCCCCTTGGAACGCACCGCTCGGCGTGCGTTCCACTCACCGGAAATGACGTCAGACACCGGAACAGGAGTTTATTCAAGAGATGGGGAATAATTCTTTCAATATATCATTTACTAAAAATATTAGTGAGGAGGGAGTGGATTTTTTGGACCTGACAATTTACAAGAAAGATGATAGGTTTTATACCAAGACATATTTCAAGCAAGTCGACAGGAATGGATATATCCCGAATTTTAGTTGCCACCATAGAAATTGGCTAAAATCCATCCCTAAGAGTCAGCTTATTAGGATCAAATGTAATTGTGATGATGAAGGTGTTTTCTTGGAACAGTCTGAGGTGTTATTACAAAGGTTTAGGGAGAAAGGCTATGGAGAAGAAAATTTGGCGGTTTCATTGGAACAGGTTAGAAAGATTAGTAGAGATGAACTTTTAAAGAAAAAAGAAAGCAAAAAGAAGTTGGGAGATGTGGCTTTCATTACAGGATACTCTAAGCATTATAAATTGGTTGAAAACATCATTAAAAAATATTGGTCAATTCTAATGAGGGATGAAACTCTTGGGAAAGTGTTACCTAGTAAACCCTTGTTTATATATAGAAAACCACCAACTTTAAGATCTCGACTTGTTAAAAATGTTCCAGATGTACCTAAGAAAATGGTTACTTTTCTGGATAGGGCTGGTTTTTTCAAGTGTGGGAGATGTTTGGCTTGTAGAACCCTGAAAGGGGACAGGAAAAAGCATTACAAGGATTTTCAATCCTGTTATAATGGAGCATCCCATAAGATTAATAAGTTTATATCATGTGATAGTACGCATGTTACCTATCTGCTGGAGTGCTCTTGTAAACTCCAGTATATAGGGAGAACAACGAGGAAACTTGCCACCAGATTGGGAGAACATATTAGAAACATAAAGAAGGGATTCAAACATCATAGTTTATCATATCATTTTAGAAAGTATCATAACAGAGATCCGGCATCGCTGAAATTTTGTGGGATAGATAGAGTGGAAGTCCCTTGGAGAGGAGGAAATATGGTAATAAATGTGTCTCAAAATGAAACGAAGTGGATTTATCAAATGGGTACATTGTATCCTAATGGGTTGAATGCAGATATTGATATAAATTGCTTTTTGTCAAATTGGTAATACCCAGTTAATGTCCGAAGTGCGTGTTCATGATTAGGTGTTTTTGAAGTTTTATAATATATATAATATTTAGATGTTATATGTTAGTGATATTTTTATTTTTTATTTTCATTTTTATTATTTTTATATTTTTTTATTATTTTTATTTTTATTTTTATATTTATTTTTATTTTTTTTATTTTTATCTTTATTTATTTTTATTTTTATTTATTTTTATTTTTAATTTTATATTTATTTTTATTCTTATTTTTATTTTCATTTATTTTTATTTTATTTTATTTTAATATAGATTTTTTATTTAATGTATTGTAATTTCCTGTCTTTACCCTTATGTTTGGGGTAGAAGACTTAAGGTTATGAAATTAGGTTTTTAAATTATGTTTTTTAATTTAATGGGATCTGTTTTTGTTGTAAGGAGACCCCACATGGGTAGACAGAGGGATGGCGGTGATGGACATGCTTGTGTCCAGGTTTGTGTCCAGATTAATTAGTGGGAGGGATCTCCCATTGCTTTATAAGCGGCTTGGAAGTGGAAATGAGCGTCTTGATAACGCCCTGTGGGTGGGGCGAAACGCGTTGACGCACTTCCGGTTGCCTGTTCCGGCGTCTGACGTCATTTCCGGTGAGTGGAACGCACGCCGAGCGGTGCGTTCCAAGGGGCCATCTTAGCATAGTGGATGAGTCTGCATCTGAGGTCTGCCATCCTGCTGTTTACCAGGCTGTGGGGTCTTTATGCAAAGTCGCTGTACTTGGAAAGTGGATCATTTTGAAAGAAAATCATTGTTGATTCTAATAAAATGCGGGTTATACCCCGCTAAAATGTGAGTGGTCTGGAGAGATTATTTTGAGGAGAAACCACTACGGTATCACGCTATGGTCTTTTCTTATTCCTGATTTTTCTTGGGGGATTCGGTGAGAGGAGTAAGCAGAAGAGGCACCCAGACATAAGAGGAAGCAGCATTTGGAGGTCTCATAAAAAGTAAAGGGGGTCCAGGAGCCCTTAATTTTCCTGAAAGGCGTGTGACTCACTAATATCTGGTGAGTGCGGTTAATGTTGGTTTTTGCACTGGTGGATGGTGAAGGGATCAAAGGCACGGAAGAATCCAATGAAAATTATAATTTAATTATTATTTGATTTATTTTGTCACGGGACTGTTTACTTAAGTTTTTGGGATTTTTTTGTCACTGGACTTATGAATTTTAATTTTTTATATTTATATATAATTTAATTTTTACTAACACAAAAGTGGTTTTTTTGTCACAGTCTTTAAGTTTGTTTAATAAGTTGAGTAATGCAATTGATTATGTGGGTTTGCGCTGGTTTTTATTGATATAAGTTTTTTTGGTTTTTGCACCTGTGTACAGCAGCATCTCATGGGGAATTGTGTGTATAATAGGAGAGTCCTGGGCGCTGAGGTTTTGTCTTTTTTATATATATATATATATATATATATATATATATATATATATATATATATATATATCTGTATACAGGGAATATATATCACAAAAAAGGAAAAATATAAAGGAAATATAAAGCACAAAAAGAAAAAAGTTAAGTAGGAAATGAGCACACTGCTAGCACTGGGGTGTACAAAATAATTAAATATGTATTTACTGTATCAAAATATAATAGAAAACAATATAGTCAAAAATATACTTCAAGCAGCTGCCTAGATACTAGAGAAATGTGTTTGAATCCCAACTCTCAAGAATAACACCAGCTGTACAGACAAATTCAAAAAGGATAGTATACAGGGTATGTGCCTGGAAGAATTATTCAAAGACTTTGCCGAAGTTGGAAACCTCAAAAATCTATATCCCCTTAAAATCAGCACAGAATCTAGGCTAAGCCCACCCAAAATTTCAGCTGCACCCCCCAAAGCTAACTGCCGCCCTCCTCCACCCTGGACACTGTACTTTTCTGTTAAACGATACTTCAGACAGCTGAACTCTTCCCCTGCAGCTCTGTAATCATAGTAAATGTACTGCCCAGTTGATCATCGGGTCAGTAGGGAAGGGACCAACGGGGCGGAGGAGGCTGCCTGTACCTTTTCCCTGCCATCTAATACAGGTTGGCTATCCCTTGGTGATCTTCACTATCTTCCAAGGCAGCCGGAGTTGGTGGGTGAGGCTGGGGGTGTGGTTGCCTCCTCCACTCCTCCCACAGACTCCTTCACTCAGGAAGAGCAGAAATGGATACAGCAACTGAGCCCCAGGAAGTCTTCAACACCAGCCATGCTGTAAGTGACTGAGCAGACTGTCATTACATACAGCCCCAGCCTGCCACTTTACTGCCCCAGCCTGCCACTGCACTGCCCCAGCCTGCCACTGCACTGCCCCAGCCTGCCACTGCACTGCCCCAGCCTGCCACTATACTGCCCCAGCCTGCCACTATACTGTCACTGTATTGCCCCAGCCTGGCACTGTACTGCCCCAGCCTGCCACTATACTGCCACTTTATTACCCCAGCCTGTCACTGTACTGCGAAAGTACTGCCCCAGTATGCCACTGTACTACCCCAGTATGCCACTGTACTGCCCCAGTATGCCACTACACTGCCCCAGCTTGCCACTGTACTGCCTCAGCCTGCCACTAAACTGCCACTATACAGCCCCAGCTTGCCACTATACTGCCCCAGCCTGCCACTGCACTGCCCCAGCCTGTCACTATACTGCCACTGCACTGCCCTAGCCTATCACTATACTATTCTAGCCTACCACTATACTGCTCTATTCTGCCACTGTACTGTCCAAGCCTGCCACTGTACTGCTTTAACCTGCCACTACTGCTCTAACCTGCCGCTATACTGCCACAGCCTGCCACTATATTACTCTAACCTGCCACTATACTGATCCAGTCTTCCTCCATACTGCCCCAGCCTGCAACTATACTTCTCTAGCTTGCCACTATACTTCTCTAATCTAACACTATACTGCCCAAACCTGCCACTTTACCACCACTATACTGCACTAACCTGCCACTTTACCTCCACTATACTGCTCTAGCCTGCCACTATGCTGCCCTAATCTTTCATAGTCTGCCATTAAACTGCTGTACTCTGCCACCATACTGCCTTTATACTGCTCTAGCCTGCCACTATGCTGAACTAGCATAACCACATCTCTATTATATATGTGTGATTAAAGTATGGCATTAGGTTAATGATATGCTGCTTTCAAAACCACACCTGTTTTAAATGAATACCTCATCCCTAATTTAAGTACATTCTTCATCTACAATGGCTTTCTGGGTGCATAGCAAAAAAAGGTGACCCTGGAAATGTTTTTAAAATGTTAGCAACTATGCTGAACACTTTCTACTATCTCTGAACTGCACATAACCTGGGAAATGGCAGCATAGATTCCCTTACACACAACCACAATCTGTACAGTATGTAGCTGACTGCTATGTTGCAGTTCTGACCTGTGAAATTCCCTGGTCAGAATGGTAGTGCAGCTGCAGTAGTGAGCTGCACACTGTGCAGATTGTGGTTTTGTGTAACGGAATCAAATCTCAGCTATGTGTAATGTGTGGCGTGGAGATGATTTGCTGCCTGTTCCCAGGCTGTGTGCAGTGCAGGGATGGGAGAAGGAGCTTTGCAGAGTGCCCTGCCAGCAGTGACCTCTAACCTCTGCTGGGTTCTCTCTGCAGTGACCCCTGTCCTCTGCTCTGTTAGCAGTGACCTCTGCTCTGTTAGCAGTGACCCCTGCTCTTTGCCTTGCCAGAAGTGACTCCTATCTTCTGCTTTGCCAGCAGTGGTCCCTGTCTTCTGCCCTGCCAGCAGTGACCTCTGTCTTCCTTCCTGCTGACCCCTGTTCTTTGCCCTGCGGACTTCTGTGTACTGCTTTACAAGTTAATGGCCTCTGTTCTTTGCCCTACAAACTGATGACCTTATCCTCTGTCCTGCTGACCCCCTGTACACTGCCCTGCTCACCTCCCATCCTCTGCCCCCTTGAAAAAAAAAAAACAGCAAATCATAATTCAATTTGCTCCTGCAGGGGAAAAAAATTCCTTCCTGATCCCCCGAGAGACAATCGGATATTCCCTGGATCAACTTAATGTGCTTTAAATAGTTTTCATAAGGTTGCTGCCACCAGAACCTTGCAGCAGCTAGTACATTGATCACATTTCTCAC